>NW_004949154.1:2021287-2025597 GCF_000317375.1 Microtus ochrogaster | reverse complement strand
CTCACTTTGTAGACCAGGCTGGTGTCAAACTCACAGAGATCTACCTGTGTCTTCCTCCCAGGGGCTGGAATTAAAGGCGTGTGTCATCACACCTGGCTAATTCCAATTATTTATAATAAATACTATTAAGTGGGGTATCCATGTTGGATGGCAACGTTGGGAACAGGCAAAAGCATTTTGTCCTAAGTGCTGACAGTTGACTTCAGACTCCATTTTGCCTGCAGGGTGAAACAAAGTTCAGGTTCCCAAGCCCTAGGGGATCTGGGAACTGTCCAGCAGGTGACCCACCTTCTCCCTAAACCATGGAAATAGTTGTTATGCATCTGTAGTTCTCTGGAAACGGTATGGCTGTTCCTAACTACAGAAGGAACAGAAGAATCTGATTGGTTGGACTGAAAGGCTTGCATTGTATGTTGGTTGACAATGATAGAACACTTAAGGAAAGGCCCTGATTTTTTTTTTTAATTCTGATGGATGAAAATTATAACTAACTTGTCAACAAATGTTTGTGATTTTTGTGCTCAAATACTTGCTTAAACTGACATTTGGTTGAAGTTCAGCTCCCGAGTCTGTTCAGTCCTCACCCCTTGCCCCCTTCTTTTGTGCCGCTTGAATTAAATCTTGCTTTGTGGTGTATAATAGCTCCGACTGTCCTGGAACCCACTTGGTAGATCAGGGTGGCCCCAAACTCACAGAGATCCACCTGCCTCTGACTCCTGACTGCTGGGATTAAAGGCGTACACCACCACTGCCTAGGTATATAGTGTTTCAACAGTGGCTCCATCATTTTGCTTTCCCAACATTGTGTTAGGTGTTTATAACTCTTTGCATCTTTGACAAGAGTATTGTCTTTAGTTTTTTTTAAAAGACAAATGAATTTATTTATTTTATATACTTGGTATTTTGTCTTCATGTATTTATATATGTGTGCCATGTATGTGCTATGCCTGAAGCAGTGAGAGAGAGTATTGGATCCCCTGGAACTGAAGTTAACAGAAGGTTGTGAACCAGCATGTAGGTGCTAGGAACAAAACCAGGGTCCTCTGAAGAGCAGCCAATGTCTTTACCTGCCAAGTCATCTCTCAAGTACTATGTTTTTTTATTTATTATTATTAGTTTAGTATCTTTGTTTTTGATAGTAACTATCTTAACATGGTTGAGGTCCTGTATTGTGGTTTTGATTTACAAAATCTTTAATGATTTATGACACTGAGCATCTTCTTATATACCTGTTGGCTATTTGTATGTCTTCGGAGATAAATGTTCATTCATGTTCTTAGGTCATTTTTAGATTAAATATTTAGTTTTTAAGATGTTCAGTAGTGAGTTGTGTGAGTTCTATACATGTTTTGGAGATTAACCCTTTTTCTGATGTGTAATTTTCAAACATAGTATCCTATTTTGTGTCATTTTTCACTCTGTTATACATAAGCCTTTTAGCTTGATGCTGCCTTTTAACCTATTTTTGCTTTGTGGCTCTTGTATTTGGTGTCATCCCTTGATTCAATTGCCCAGACCAACATCTGGAATATTTCCTTTTATGTTTTTTGTAGGCATTTTAGAATTTGGATTTAATGTTTAAGTCTTAAATCAATTTTAAGGATTTTTAAATTATTTTATCTATGTGCATGTATGTGTGTGTGTGTGGACATGTATGTCTGTACACATATATGTAGAGGTACCCATAGATACCAGAAAAACCTTGGATCCCTTTCAACCGGAGCTAAAGGGTGTTGTAAGTCACTGAACATGGGTGCTGGGAACTGAACTGTGGTCCTCTTGAAGAACTAGTGCTCTTAACCTTTGAAGCATCTTTCCAGCCCTCAGTCTTTAATCCATTTTGAATTAAATTTCCCCCCCCCCATGCATGTGTGTGTGCACATATGTGCATGCATATGAGCATGTGTATACATGGAGAGGCCAGAAGTCAACTATTATTCCTCTGGAGTCTTTCATCTTGATTTTTGAGGTAAAGTCTCTTATTGGGATCTGAGACTAACCAATTAGCTTGGCTGGTTTGCCAGAGAGCCCTTGGGATCCTCCTGTCTTTGTTGTCCAAGTGCTGGGATCACAAAGGCACACCGCTCTGCCAGGTTTTGGTACTGAAAATCTAAGTCAGGTCCTGCATTTTACTAACTGAAATGTATCACCAGCTCCAAGTTGGTCTTTTAAAAATTAGTATCCACTGTAGAAGGTACTAGGTGTCATAAAGACATTTTCATATAAGTATATAATATACTTTGACCATGACCATGGTCCTCTCTCATACTCCCTACCCTCCTCTTCCTCATGTTAATTTTCTTTTTCATTCTTTTCTGGGGGTGTTGAGACAGGGTTTGACCCAGGTAAGTTTTGAACTCTCTTTGTAACAGAGGATGAGCTTGCTCTCCTGATTCTTCTGTCCTCCACCTCTCAACAACTAGGATTATAGACATGAACCATATAGCTGTAGTGCTGGGGATCAAGCTTCCTATTTGCCAGACAGGGATTCTTCCAACTAAGTTACACTCCTAAATCATGAGTTGATTTTGTGTTATGGTGTAAAATAAAATACAAAATCTGTCACAATATGTTTGAAGAACTGTCAGATAGAAGTGACCTCTAGAGAGGAGAAACAAAAGGACCAGGAGAAGGATGTGAGTCATAGACAGACTTTAGCCTGAGATGCAGTTTAACAACTTGAGTTGTCTTGTAAGGGATGGTCCATCTTACAAGGTAGTGATGACTCCTACTGAGAGCCAGAGCCGATCCTGATGACAGTCCAGAAGGAGAAACTCTTTTTGATTCATACTATGTGTATGAGTGTTTTGCCTGTGTGCATGTATGTGTACCACATGTGTTCAGTGCCTGAGGAGGTCAGAAGAGGGCATCATCTTTCCTAGAACCGGACTTAGGGATGGCAATGAACAACCATGTGGGTGCTGGGAACTGAACACAGGTCCTCTGCAAGAACAAGAGGTGTTCTTATCCACTGAGCCATCTCTTCATCTCCAAGAGGAAGAGAAGAAGAAAAGAAGAAATTCTCAAAAATTGTAAGATTCAGTGATGCTCGCTTTCATCATTCCCATTATTTTCACTTATTAAATTAAACAACTTTCCCCTTTTTGCACTTTTTCATTATTGGAAATCTCTTTAAAAGTTCTGAGCCCCTTTGTGAGTTTTCATTCTTATTAATAACAACAAATATACAAAAGAAAAATTCTCCTACATGTTGCTTTTATCATTATTTATTACTATTATTTAAATTTTAATTTTTTCCATTAAGTACCTAGTTGTACAATAAGCAAACTTGAGCCCACAGAGATGGCGAAGCTTGTCTGCATTTACATATGGTCCTATTGGCAAAGCAAGCCCAAATTATAAGAACATCACATAGAGAGTTTAGCCTTTAGATTTGTAGATACTATGTTCTCATCTTGGAGATATCATGCTTTTTTTTAAATTTGTTGATTGATTATGTTACAGCATTCCTTCCATGTGTGCCTGCAAGCCAGAAGGGGGCACCAGGTCTCATTATAGATGGCTGTGAGCCACCATGTGGTTGCTGGGAACCGAACCCAGGACCTCTGGAAGAGCAGTCAGTGCTCCCAACCACTGAGCCATCTCTCCAGCCTTCGGAGATATCATTTTTTTAGCCACTTGCAATTTTTTCCCCTGAAAAATTAGCATGGTATGCACGAGTTAATCCATACAAAGTGCCTGGTATGTAATAGCTGCCCTACGAATGTTGCTTTGCATCTCTCCATTCATGTCCAGGGCACAATATTGCTTTATGTGATATAGCTTTGTTTTCAGAAAGACAGAAGCATAAATTTTCTCTGAAAGTCAAATCAGACTATGTGTCTCCAAGTGCTGAGGACATTTCTGAATTATGCATGTCATTCCATCACTATCTTATTATTATAATCAGTTGTTTTATTTGTGTTGAGGCAGGATTTTCCTATGTAGCTTAGTCGGCTTCTGCCTCCTGAGTACCAGAATCACAGATTGCACCATGTATGTCTGGAACCTTCATAATTAGTAATAGAATTCCATTTCATTTTCAGAGTGCCCTGATTAAAATAAATCACAAGTTCACCCTCCCTAGAACTTTCTCAAGGCCTTCTTTAGAGCATCTTTCAGTTCCTTGTTCCTCATACTGTAGATCAAAGGGTTTAAAATGGGTGTGATAAAAGTGTAGACAACAGACACCATTCGGCCCATCTCAGGAGAGTAGCTGGAACTGGGTGACAAATATATAAAACTGGTGCAGCCATACTGCAGGAGGACCACTATGATGTGGGAAGAGCAGGTAGAGAAGGCTCGATGTC
>NW_004949154.1:2015958-2016917 GCF_000317375.1 Microtus ochrogaster | reverse complement strand
TCCATCTTCACATCAGCCTTGGGGTGACACTGACCACGCATCTTCTCTGACTTGGAATGTGTTATGTTCTAGGATCTAAATGGGACAAAGCTGTGTTCCTGGAAAACTGAAGTTACAGGACATTTTAAAAATTGTTTTTAATTTGAAAAATTGGGGGAAATAATTTTATATTAAAACAAACATTGGTTTATTTGTGTGATGTTGAGAGTATAAAAACCATAAGATTTCAAGTAAATGTTTTTTTTTTTCCCCTTTGTGGCTGATCTCTAAGTTCTTAGGAGTGTAAACTGTCTTGTTGCTGATTAGAAGGCAGGAATACAAAGTTTTCTGATGTGTTGATTTAGAGCATTGATTAACTATCACTTCGTGCAAGACACAATTCCCTAAAATTTTTAAGTCTGGAATCATCACTTCAAATAGCTCCCTTCTTACCATTTTTAAAGAAAACAAAGTATCAGGCAAATTCTTCTGAGACAGGCACAACTTAGAAAAACTCTCAAGAGGCCTCTTCTTTGTAAAAAGAAGATTGTTTATTTTTACTTCTTGAGATTGTTCTCCAGCGTGAACCAAGAAGAACAGCTTACAAGTTCTTTGCCTTTGGCTGTCTTACCCCTGTCCATTGGCGAGTGGCTTTAGAAACTTAGATGCCTGTAGAGGGAGAATTCTGTAGGCTACCTAGTCTCTTTCTTTGAGGAAGAGAGTGTTTGATTTGTCCAAGATTGATAATGGATCAGTTTAAAAATTAGTCACAAGATGCAAAGGGGTCTCAAAGATGGTAGAATGCAATTTCCTCTATGGGATGGATGGGACAACACCATTTACAAATACTTTGCATAATCCCATCTTGTAGTTACCATCACTTTTCATGTGTAGATAGCATTTAATCATAGAGAGGAAAGAGTATATTAAAAGAAACTTTATTTTACTAAATTTTCAGAGAAAATCTCGGTGGATTTAGG
>NW_004949154.1:2010426-2015313 GCF_000317375.1 Microtus ochrogaster | reverse complement strand
TTGTTCACATGGATGCTAAGGATTTTACCTCAGATCCTAATGCCATTTCCCTAGCACCATCTTAAAATATTTTGACGTTAAGCACATCTTCATGACTGGACTGACCTAAATTTAGAGATTAGCATAATTCTGGATTTACCCAAGGATGGGAATAAAGTATTAGTTTGGGGATTGTGATGGTGAGATGAGCAGAGATGGTGGAACATCATAGCCAGGGCAAAAGCTCTGCCTTCACTACAGCATGTGGTAGCTTCTGGAGACCCTGGCAGAAACTGTCAGGGAAGAGCTGCTGGTGTCTAGTTAATAGCAAGGTAGGACAGGAGTTTGGGGAAATGGAGATAAAACAAAATTGGACTCCTCTGATATTCATTAGCTTCTTCAATTGTTCTTTTGTATTATAATGGATGATCTTATTGGCAAAGGATCAAAACAATTTTGATTCAGTGAAAATCCCTTTATCTCACTGGCCTTAGTTTTTATTAAACAAAAATACTGGATCTCTCTCAAACAACAACAGCAGCAACAGCAGCAGCAAAAGCAGTAACATTACAGGTTTCAACGTTAGATGCATTCAAACAAAAACTATTATATTCTTATAAGAAATAATTTTTTGATATTAAATCTAGTTATGACGCCTTGACTGGCCTGAAATTTTAGAGTAGGCTGAAATGCTGGTATTAGAGTTGTGGGTCACTGCCACCAGGCTTCATCTGTGACATTCTTAAATAACAGTTATGTATGATTTGTTGAGGGTTTTGTTTGTTTGTTTCTTGTCAGTAGCATCTAGAATGGAAGGAGAGCCAAAGATGGACCTTTTACTGATCGCATACTCCTGAAGTTCAACAATGGCAGTACCCAGGCAATTTGATGTGGTTGACATATGTCTACAAGTGAACTGTGAAGTCATCCTATAAAACATGTGACTTTGTTGTTCATGTATGTTTAATTTTTAAATTATTATTATTATTATTTTATGTGTATGAGTGTTTTGCCTGCATGTACACATGTGAACCATGTGAGTACCCATATGAGGGCAAAAGATGAAATCAGATCCCCTGGAACTGGAGTTACAGATCTGAGAACAATGTGGGTTGGGTGCTGGGAACTGAACCTGAGTCCTCTGGGAAAGCAGCCAGTGCTCTTAATTGCGGAGCCATCTCTTCAGCCCCTCATAGTTTTTGAATGAATAAACTGAGGTTTAAAAGTTTAACTAACTTGTCCACTTAGTAAATGACAGGGCATTAACGCTTAATCAACTTGGAATTAAGTCTGTCATCATAAGTCATAGGTGCAGAGTAACTGACAGCTGTCCTAGAGAGGGAAAGGCCTTTAATTCTGTTTTCTGATTTTTTTAACTGATAAAGTATGCCACTGTAAAGTGCTGCACCACAAACATCCCATCACAGAATTATGTTGAGTTTTAGGCTAGAGAGTTGGCTCAATGCTTAAGAGTACATGTGCCAACCATATGACAGCTCAGTCATTGAGCCAACTCTCTAGCCTGAAAATCAATATAATTTGTGATGTCCTAGAAAATTCAATGCATTTTTACTGGCCTTTCTGGGCACCAAGTAGGCACACAGTGCATATACATACATGCAAGCAAAGCACCTATACATATAAAAAAATTTTTAGAAATCATGCTGAATTTGAACCTCTAGTCTTTCCCAATCTTGCTCTTTCATCACATACTTATTTAATATTTATTTTCATGAATAATTTTGGGAAATCTCCTGTTTCTCTCCCCCCCCCATGCTATATGTTTTGGGGAGAGAGTGATGTATCCAGGGAAATTCACACATTCCCCCCTCCCCTCCACACTCACAGAGATGGAGGGAAGAGGATGGGGTGGGAGGAGGGAGGAAGGGGTTCAGGCTCTCACTGTGTATTTCTGTTTGGCATGGAACTTGATACGTAGTCCAAGCTGGCCTCAAACTCACAAGAGTTCAGCCTGCTTGTGCCTCCTGAGTACTAGAATCAAAGGCGCACATCAAAGGTGTGCACCTAACACCTAAGTTTACTTTAACAAATATTAATGAGTCTTTATCTTATCTTTTTCTTTTTTGAGATTTTATCTCATACAAGGCCTAGCTCTAGTTTCTGGGGGAAAGAAGAGTTGAAAACAAGAAAGCTCAACATTGACTGCCGAAAAGAGTAAAAGCACACCAGGCAAATCCCGCTGAGGGCAGCTCTAGCAGGACAATGTGCTACGGTTGCAGTGTTGCCTTTTAGCAAAATGTGCACCGTCACAGTTGCTTTTAAAGCATAAAGAGGACTCATGTGAACGAAACTTCTGATTATTTCTTCTCTAATACAATTAAATATTTTCTATTTCATACTACTATGAAATTAAAATTGTGGCTAGTTTTAAAAAGCAGAGAACTCCTTGAACATATTCATGTCTCTGTCTCAGGGCTGATTTAGAGCCGAGCATATATTATCTGACATAGGATGGGTGACCTCTTACTCTTCAGCAACAGATGTTTCTCTCTGCCTGGTGTCAGTTTGACAAGCATGGCTCCACAGTTCTTGAGTTCTTAAAAGGCTTCCAGCCATCAAATGATACTTCTGAGTAGGAACTGCACAATGGCCTGCTTTGCAAAGCTCCACACTCAACCTCTCCCTGGCCAATGGCTGCCCAAGCCTTGGCCTGGTGACAGGCATAGGAGTTTTTTTTTTTTTTAAAATATAAAATCTGAGATAAGGGATGCAATTCTTACCTTTTGATGAACTTCTTTGGACTTCTTTCTATACATTATGAATTTACAAGAATCTTTGACAAAACTCTGAGAACTCAAGGTCTGTGCCTCAAGGCTTTTGGGTCCTTGCAAAATCTCCAGGCTGCAGTGGTGACCACTTCTAGATCACTAGTGTTGTTAATTGAAAGCATGATGGGAAGTCATCTGAAAACCAGACGTGATTCCTCCCTCTTTAGCTCTTCTAGGTGTACATCCCCTCCTATCCTTTTCTTTGTTCACAGTTACAAATGATTCTTTACTTATGACATCTTTGCAGCTTCGAACTTACCCTTGAAGTTGCACCAGTTTTCAGATTTGAAAATATTATTAACCAGCAATCATAACTTGGCTAACAAGCCATGTTGGCCCCCTGAGGTGACTGAGGTCAGCTTGGGAAGCATAAATTAGCAAGATGAAAAAATCACCATACCCAAGAGTTAAGTTATATCAGGGCTATTCCACTGGTACAGCTTCCCTAAGGACTGTGTTTTAGTTCACTTGTTCATGTTTTCAGTGATGAGGTCAGTTGGGGGCAACATAAATTACTGTTTCTACTTAGCTTACCTGAAAAATCATTAGCTTGTTTGCTTATTGTTTTTAAAGGTTTAAATTGGGTACACAAATTTTCAAACCAAGGTTTGAGACAATTAAAAGAGTTGTTAAAAGACTGGCCAGGTCTGATGTTGGGGACATGCTGGCTCAGCTGGCAAAGTGTTTGGGAGTCTTAATTCCCCGCACCTAGGTAAAAAGTTGAGGTAAAACACTTGTAATCCAAGCACTGAAGGCAGAGGCAGGAGAATCTCTGTTGCTGGCCAGCCAGTCTAGCTAACTTGGAAACTTAAATGTTGTCTCAGAAAATAAGGCAGTCATAGAGGAAGACAACGGATGTCAACCTCTGGGAAACACACACACACACACACACACACACACACACACACACACACACACACACACCCCAAAAGGTCTGGATTCATATTTTTTTTAATTAAAATTTTTGCTCAGATGCCCATCAGTTGTATGCTTTTGAGTAAGTGACTTATCTTTTTAAACCCTCAGTTTTCTAATTTGCAAATTAGAAGGAATACTGCTCCCCTCCCGTCAAGGGCTAGTTCTGGAGATAGACTAAGATAACACATGCACGATGTTAAAATCACAAGATGTAGCACACTATTAGCTGTATTACAATTGCTATGCTCTTCAGAGAGAACACTGTAAAATTCCTATGGTGCAGAGAACATTGAGAATTGTTTATATAATCTAATCCCATTTCCAATATGGCTATTCATCTACACTATTTTGGGCAGAAATTAAATAACCCAGTCATCCACTAGTGGGAAATGAAATAAGAGGACAAGGGAAGGAAGACTTCAAAAAATATTTCTAGAGAATTATCATCAGATACAGAACAAAACCTTGAGGAAAAACTTCATGGTATTAAAAAAACTCTGATCTGACACACAACTTCCCTTTCTCAGAGTATCACAGAAAGGCGTGAGGTATAAGTGCTCTACAACAAAGACTTAGGCTAACACACTGCGATCCACCTCTTCCAACAGATTCTCAACATTCCAAGGGCATCATCGTAAAAGTTAAAAATGAAATTAGATTGCTCACATTGTCTCTGAAATAGCTACTTAGCTGTGCTCTCTAAGGGGGAAAGTCAGGAGATGAGGCCAGACTAGGAAATCATGGTGCTATTTTCCATCCATGAAGCCACGATGTGTAAAGTCCCAGTTACTCAGAGGGCTTATGAGTGCAGTGGGTTCAACTGATACAGGAAGAAAATGCCTGGGATGGAAGGGTGGACAGGGACAGAAAGTTAGATCAGCACAGGAGCAAAAGAAAATAAATAGAGTCCACATGGAAACCTCTAGTTGTGTTTCTTAGTGTATACTCTGCTCATGTGTTCGAGTGGCTGAATCCATGATAGAAACACCTCACTCTACTGTCCAGCAAAAAGTTTCCCGCCTGACAATGTAGAGCATCTACTTTGAAGACTTCAGGAAAACACAAGAAACAATTTATAACTTTGCTAGAGAAATATTTCAATGGATTCATTTACTCAGAAAAACCCCAAGGGCTTAATGTTTGATTTGTCTCTTTGATAATAACTCCAGAACATGTCAAAGTTTTGAGTTTTGAAGTCATA
>NW_004949154.1:2008312-2010161 GCF_000317375.1 Microtus ochrogaster | reverse complement strand
CTGAGCCATCTCTCCAGCCCCAATTTTTAACTTATGATAGTGCAAAAAAGCTAAATACAAATTGAACTGAAATTTAAAATTTTAAGGTTCATCTCTTCCCAAGCAAGCAGTTTATAGCATAATAATCTTGTGCTGCAAAACAGCAGCAAGAAGTCACAGATTCCAGCCAACTCCATGATTTCAGAGGAAATCAGTTGATTTTGTAATCTGTAAGGTACAGAATCCAATAAATTGTATGGACAGCCAGTGCTTCACTATATGATGGCTTTTAAGATAGGTGACTTTTGTCAAATTGTAGGCTAAAGTAAGTATTCTGTGTGTGTTTAAGGGGGCTAAGTTGTGACGTGCAGCAGGCTAGACACATTAAATGTATTATGACAGGATATTTTCAACATGTGTTAGGCTTATTAGGATAATATCACTGTAAGTTGTAGGACATCTGTTATGCCATGAATATATCAACTCCTTTATATCTTTTCCTTCTTCCATATTTTAACTCTTTCCTGTTCCTTGACTTCTACTTCTGCATCCACCACGTACTTATCACAAGCTGTCTGACTTCAGGATGCCTGGCTTTCATTTTATCATCGTTGTGATGCCATCTGTAAGCAACAACTCCTAGTAGATAAGATATGAGGCCTGTTTAATCAAACCTCTTAAACTTCAGGGCATGGGTATCTTATAGATTATGGATTCGCTACTTGATAATTGCACGCAGCAGACGTAATCACTTTTCCCACTTACTAAACATTTTGGCTTTCCCAAAGTATCTGACCCACTCACAGTTTCCTTTTTGTGACATCTTTATATAAATTTATAGATGAGAGAGAGAGAGAGAAAGAGAGAGAGAGAGAGGGGGGGGGGATATTAGGAAGATACCAGTTAGTCACCAGATTTACTTTTTCTGAGATGGTATCTCAGAGTTGTTTTGATTTGCATTTCTCTGATGTCTAAGGATGTCGAACATTTACTTAAATGTCTTTTTGCCATTTGACATTCTTCTGTGGAGAATTTTCTGTATAGATCTGTACCCTATTTTTAAATTGGATTATTTGGTAGTTTGATGTCTAGTTTCTTTGTATATTTTGGAGATCAACCCTCTGTCAGATGTGGGGTTGGCAAAGATCTTTTCCCTTTCTATAGGCAGGTCTTTTGTCTTACTGACTGTGTCCTTTGCTTTACACAAGTATCTCAGTTTCAGGAGGTTCCACTTCTTAATTGTCAATCTCAGAGTCTGTGCTACTGGGGTTTTATTCAGGAAGTGGTCTCCTGTGCCAATGTGTTCAAAGCTGCTTCCCACTTTCTCTTTTATGAGGTTCAGTGTGGTTGGGTTTATGCTGAGGTCTTTGATCCATTTGGACTTGAGTTTTGTGCATGGTGACAGATATGGATCTATTTTCATTCTTTTACATGTTGACATCCTGTTGTACCAGCACCATTTGTTGAAGATGTTTTCTTTTATCCATTTTATATCTTTAGCTTCTTTGTCAAAAATCAGGTTAATATCAGTGTCTTCAATTCTATTCCATTGGTCCACCTGTCTATGTTTATGCTATTCTAAGCTATTTTCATTACTGTAGCTCTATAATAGAGTTTGCAGTCAGGGATGGCGATGCTTCCAGATGTTCTTTTATTGTGTAGTGTTGTTTTTGCTCTCTTGGCCTTTTTGTTTTTCCATATGAAATTTAGTATTGTTCTGTGAATAATTGTGTTGAGATTTTTATGTGTATTGCATTGAATCTGTAGATTGTTTTTGGTAAGATCGTTATTTTTATTATATTGATCCTACCTATGCAAGATCATGGGTGATATTTTCATTTTCTGATATCTTCTCAATTTCATTCTTTTT
>NW_004949154.1:2006650-2007530 GCF_000317375.1 Microtus ochrogaster | reverse complement strand
AAAAAAAAAACTCAACCAAAAAAAGTCCAGGGCCAGATGGTTTCAGTACAGAATTCTACCAGAATTTCAAAGAACTAATACTGATACTCTGCAAATTGTCCCACATCATAGAAGCAGAAGGAACACTGCCAAACTCTTTTTTTTATGAGGCTACAGTCACCCTGATACCCAAATCATACAAAGAAGCAATAAGAAAGAGAATTACAGACCAATCTCCCTCATGAACATTGATGCAAAAATACTCAATAAAATACTAGCAAATGAATCTAAGAATACATCATAAAAATCATCTACCATGATCAAGTAGGCTTCATCCTAGATATGCAGGGATGGGTCAACATATGAAAATCTATCAATGTTATCTACTATTGAAAAAAACCACATGACCATCTCATTAGAAGCTAAAAAGACTTTGACAAAATGCAACCCCCTTCATGATAAATGTGTTGGAGGGATCAGAGATACAAGGGACATTTCTAAATGTAATAAAGAAAATATACAGTAAGCCAACAACAAAATCAAACTAAATGGAAAGAAACTCAAAGCAATTCCACTAAAATCAGGAACAAAACAAAGCTGTCCATTCTCCATATCTATTCAATATAGTACCCTAGCATATATCTCAACACCTTAAGCGTTGGGCCATTTTTGTGTGAAGTTGCATTACCCATCATGGGGTCCCACTTACCTTGATGATCGCTTTGTCCTGGGACCCATAGCCCCACATTGGGCGACAGTTGTTAGGCCTCCTTAGCCTCCTTATTCCCTAGGGAAAGGTGAGTGTACTATCCACCAGTTTGGCAGCCCCATGATGCAGGACAATAAGACATGAAAGGGAGTCAAGTCAAAGCAGGAACTCAGTTTATTACTGTGAGTATCA
>NW_004949154.1:2005342-2006364 GCF_000317375.1 Microtus ochrogaster | reverse complement strand
CCTAGCCTTTCTCTGTCCTACAGGCCTCGAGGTACAGGCCCTGAGATAATTTTGGCCCAACATCTCCCCCATTTGTTTTATATCCCACTCCCTACCCTGGTCACAAAGCAAGAATAGTGCCCTGGGGAGAGAGAGAGAGAGTACAGGACAGGGGCACCCCTATTCAGAGTTTTGGCCTGGATACCCTCAAACTGAGTGTTTATTTGTGGGATGAGATGTATTGAGCCCATTATATTGTACTTGAAGGGCCAGGAGTTGTACCTGTTGTCTATGTTTTTGGAATGCTTGTTTCAGCCTTTGGAGAACACATGGGCCAAAAAGACAGATCAAAAAACAACGATCGGACCCAATTAGGGAAGAGATGGGTGTGGTAATCCATGGGGACTAATTAAACCAGGTCTCATAGGGGGTCCTTGATTTAAATGAATCTTTTCTTAACTCATGTAGGGTTCTTATAACTATACTGGAATGGTCTACAAGGAAGCAACATTCTTCCCCAAGTGTCCTACAAATTCCTCTCTGTTCCATAAACAGCAAGTCTCCTATGTTGTAAGGTTACTCTTGCTAAGGAATCCAAAGACTTTTGAAAATAATGTAATGCAGTCTCTGTCTTTTCTAATGTTGCTGTCAATTTCAGCAAATCATCCCCATTTCTTGGAAAATCACCAGGAATGAGGTGCCCAGGGCAGTCCTGACCACCTCTAGCCTCATCAGTGTGGTGATGGCCAGGGCCATCTGGCGCTCTCTCTTATGCCTTTGGGCCAGGAATTCTTCTTGTGTGTGGTAAAGCACATGAGGCAAAATAAATGCAAGCAGGCAAATGTCATTATACTGAATGATTTGTGGGTCAGACAGTCAGGGAGTAACTCCCATTTCTTGGAAGACCCCAAAATACCCATGATCTTTGGGCACCCTCCATGAAGCTATAGACCCATCAGCCACATCACAAGTGAGGTTAAGAAAAGGGTGTCTGGTGTATGAAACACAAATTGCGTTTGACATCTGCCAAAGGGGGATAGTCA
>NW_004949154.1:2000056-2001142 GCF_000317375.1 Microtus ochrogaster | reverse complement strand
AGTCTCAGGCTTATTATGAGAGCTTAGTATAGTTGAGCAAGCAAGTGGAAACCAGCTGGCTAGTTCCACCGCTGCTGGTGGAGTTTCAGTGGGGATTATTAAATTGTTGCAATGCATGTGTAAACACCCATGTGTAAACAGAGACAATCATGGAAAAAAGCAATTATTCAGGCTACCAAGGCAGAAATGGAGTGCCCTTATTCTAAAACTTAAGAAGCTCTTTGTTGAAACATGCCAGTTCATATGTCTAAAATAGCTCAGTGTCAACCCTGTCTTTAGAAGTATGAAGTATTGTATATTTGAATGGCCATATTTTTTAAAAAATTATTTTTATGTGCATTGGTCTTTTGCTTGCATATACATTTGTGTGAGGGTGCCCGACCCACCAGAACTGGAGTTATAGATGAGCAACATGAGCTAAAATGTAGGTGCTGGAAATTGAACGTGGGTTTTCTGGAAGAGCATCTAGTGCTCTTAACCACTGAGCCATCTCTCCAGCCCCCAATTACTCATATTTCTTTCATGGATAAAGTCAAGAAGTTAGAAAAACATAACTGGACCTCAAGCACTTTCATATTATTTAATTTCGTCATCAAGCAGAGAATAATATGACTCGAGTCTGGATGTCCACCTCTCCTGGGTGCCATTGAGAAGACTTAGAAAGGCATGCCTACCAACTCTTGCCCATCATTATGCCATATAAACCACCATTTTGGAGAGACCTAGACAGAACTATGTTTGCAAGTGGCAACACAGACAGCAACTGTCCACACAATAACACCTGCTTTGTATTAATGTACTGCTCCACACAATTGGGTGGTAAGATACAGTGCCCTGGAACACAGTTGAGATGTGAATCTTTGGTTGTTATTCCAAAGGCTGTGAAGTCAGCTTTCCCAAAGGGATCAACGGTAAATGAATCCTTAGCCCTACTTTTCCCGTTTCTGCTATCATGTGGCAACATAAATGAAAAGCAACAGATACAAAGAGAAGACAAGGACCAATACAACCAAAGTATCTGACCCACTCACATTTTCCTTTTTGTGACATCTTTATATAAATATATAAATTTATAAATGAGAGAGA
>NW_004949154.1:1992624-1998956 GCF_000317375.1 Microtus ochrogaster | reverse complement strand
TTGTTTGATTAGAGTTACCTCAAGATATTTTACGTCGTTTGTGGCTATTGTGAAGGGTGATGTTTCTCTGATTTCTTTTTCAGCCCATTTATCATTTAGGAGGGCTACTGATATTTTTGAGTTAATCTTGTATTCTGCCACATTATTGAAGTTGTAGAATTTTGGGGGTCACTTATACGTTCAGTCATGCCATCGACAAATAGCAAAAGTTTGATTTCTTCCTTTTTCAATTAGTAACCTCTTGATCTCCTTTTGTTGTCTTATTTCTCTAGCTAGGACTTCAAGCACTATATTGAAAAGGTATAGAGAGAATGGACAGCTTTGTCTTTTTCCTGATTTTAGTGGAATTGCTTTGAGTTTCTTTCCATTTAGTTTGATTTTGTTCTTGGCTTACTGTATATTTCCTTTATTATGTTTAGGAATGTTCCTTGCATCCCTGATCTCTCCAAGACTTTTATCATGAAGGGATGTTGGATTTTGTCAAAGGTTTATTTAGCATCTAATGAGATGGTCATGTGATTTTTTTCTTTCAGTTTATTTATATGGTAGATGACATTGATAGATTTTCATATGTTGACCCATCCCTGCACCTCTGGATGAAGCCTACTCGATCATGATGGATGATTTTTATGATGTGTTCTTGGGCTCAGTTTGCCAGTATTTTATTGAGTATTTCTGCATCAATGTTCATGAGGGAGATTGGTCTGTAATTCTCTTTCTTATTGTGTCTTTGTGTGGTTTGGGCTTTAGGGTAACTTTAGCCTCATAAAAAGAGTTTGGCAGTGTTCCTTCTGCTTCTATAATGTGGGACAACTGTGAGTATTCTGGTAGAATTCTGCACTGAAACCATCATACCCTGGACTTTTTTTGGTTGGGAGCCTTTTTATTTCCTTATGGGTTATATGTCTATTTAATTTATTTATCTGATCTTAATTTAATTTTGCTATCTTTTAAAATTTCCAATTTTGTGGAATACAGGTTTTTGAAGTATGACCTGATGGTTTTCTTGATTTCATCAGTGTCTGTTGCTATTTTTTATTTGTAATTATGTTATATTTTATTTTTTAAGAAAGTAAACAAACTACCTCTTTTCATTTTGCATACCAATCCTAGTTCCCACTCCTTCCCCTCCTCCCATTCCCTGCACCCCCTCCCCCATCTGCTCCCAAAAGAGGGTAAAGGCATATTGCTCCGAGAAAGAACCAAGGCCCTCCCCACTATATCTAGGCTGGGCAAGGTATCCATCCAAAGAGAATAGGTTCCAAGAAAAGCCAGTACAAGCAGAAGGGATAAGGCTTGGTGCCACTTCTAGTAGCCCCACAATGTGCCCCAGCCATACAACTGTCACCCACATTCAAAGGGACTAGTTTGGACCTATGCTGTTTCCTTCCCTGTCCAACTGGAGTTGGTGAGCTCCCATTAGCTCAAGTAAGCTGTTTCAGGGTATCCACATCATGGTTTTGACCTCTATGCTCATATTCTCACTCTTCCTACTCTTTAACTGAACTTGGGGAGCTCAGCCCAGTGCTTCACTGCGGTTCTCTGCCCCTGTCTCTATCAGTTGCTGGATGATGGTACTATAGAGACATTTAAGATAGTCATAAATCTGACTATAGGGCAAGGTCAGTTTGGGTACCCTTTCCACTACTGCTTAGGGTCTTAGCTGGGGTCATCCTCATGGATTCCTGGGAATTTCTCTAGTGCCATGTTTCTTGCTAGCCCCACAATGGCTCCCTCAATCAAAATATCTCTTTTCTTGCTCTCATCTCTGCACTTTCCCCATCTAGACTATCCTGTTCCCTCAAGTTCTCTTCCCCCCTCTCATTCTCCCCTCTTCCTCCCCTTCTGCCCTCGCTTCTATCCCCACCTCCATGCTCCCAATTTTGTCAGGAGAAACTCTGTGTTTCCTCTTCCCAGGGGTATTTATATATTTCAGCATTCACCTTGTTCCTTAGCTTCTCTATGGTAATAGACTATAGGCTTGTTATCCTTTGCTTTACAGCTAGTATCCACTTACGACTGAGTACATACCATGCTCATTTTTCTGGATCTAGGTTACATTACTCAGGATGATTTTTTTTCTAGTTCCATCCATTTGCATGCAGAGTTCAAGATGCCATGTTTTTTTACTGCTGAGTAGTACTCCATTGTGTAAATGTGCCACATTATCTTTATCCATTCTTCAGTTGAGGGGCATCTAGGTTGTTTCCAGGTTCTTTCTAATACAAATAATGTTGCTACGAACATGGTTGAACAAATGTCCTTGTGGTAAAATTGGGCATCCTTTGAGTATATGCCCAAGCGTGGTATTGCTGGGTTCTGAGGCAGGTTGATTCCCAATTTTCTGAGATACGGCCATACTGATTTCTAAAGTGGTTGTATAGGTTTGCATTCCCACCAGCAATGGAGGAGTGTTCCCCTTACTTCACATCCTCTCCAGCATAAACTATCATTGGTGTTTTTGATCTTAGCCATTTAAACTGGTGTAAGATGGTATCTCAGAGTCATTTTGATTTTAATTTCCCTGATGGCTAAGGATGTTGAACATTTTCTTATGTGTCTTTCAGCCATTTGAGATTCTTTTGTTAATAATTCTCTGTTTAGTTCTGTACTCTATTTTCAAATTGGATTATTTGGAATTTTGATGTCTAATTTCTTGGTTTCTTTATATATTTTGGAGATCAGTACTCTTTCTGATGATGGGGTTGGTGAAGCTCTTTTCCCATTCAGCAAGCTGCCCTTTTGTCTTATTGACTGTGTCTTTTGCTTTACAGAAGCTTCTCAGTTTCAAGAGGTCCCATTTATTTATTGTTTCTTTCAGTGTCTGTGCTACTGGTGTTATATTTAGGAATTGGTCTTCTGTGCCCATGCATTGAAGGTTACTTCCGACTTTCTCTTCTATCACTTCTAGTGTGGTCAGATTTATATTGAAGTCTTTAATCCATTTGATTTTGAGTTTTGTGCATGGTGATAGATATGAATCTATTTGCATTCTTCTACATCTTGACAACCAATAATTCCATTGTTCATAGGTGTTTGGATTAATATCCAGGTTTTCATTTTGATTCAGTTGGTCAACCTGTTTGTGTTTATACCAATACCAAGCTGTTTTCATTGCTGTAACTCTATAATAGAGTTTGATGTTAGGGATGACGATACCTCTAGAAGGTTCTTTATTGTATAGGATTATTTTGGTTATCCTAGGGTTTTGTTTTTCCATGTGAAGTTGAATATTGTTCTTTCAAGTTCTGTGAAGAATTGTCTTGGGATTTAATGAGGATTGCATTGTATCTATAGATTGCGTTTGGTAGGATTTTTATTTTTATTATGTTGAGTCTACCCATCCAAGAGCATGGGAGATATTTCATTTTCTGGTATATTCTTTGTTATTTTTCTTCAAAGACTTAAAGTTCTTGTCAAAAAGGTCTTTTACTTTTGTTAGTGTTACCCTAAGATATTTTGTTATTTGTGGCTTTTGTGAAGGGTGATGTTTCTCTGATTTTTTTCTCAGCTTCTTTATCATTAGTATATAGGAAGGATACTTATTTTATTTTTAGTTGATTTTGTATTCTACCACATTACTGAAGGTATTTATCAGCTGTAGGAGTTCCATGGTAGAGGTTTTGGGGTCACTTATATATACTATCATGTCATCTGCAAATAACGAAAGTTTGACATTTTCCTTTCCAATTTGTATCCCCTTGACCTCCTTTTGCTGTTTTATTATTCTAGTCAGAACTTCAAGAACTATGTTGAATAGATCAGTATCTGTTGTTATGTCACCCTTTTCATTTCTGATTTTGTTTATTTGGATATTCTGTCTCTCTGCCTTTTGGTTAATTTGGATAAAGGTTTGTCAATCTTGTTGATTTTCTTGAAGGACCAACTCGGTCTCATTGTTTCTTTGTTTCTATTTTCTTCATCAGCCCTCAGTTTGATTATTTCCTGCCATCTACTCCTCCTGGGTGAGTTTGATTCTTCTTGTACTGGAACTTTCAGTCGTTCTGTTAGTTCGCTAGGGTGGGGTTTTCCCATCTTTACGTAGGCATTTAGTGCTATGAACTTTCTTCGCAGCACTGCTTTCATTGTGTCCCATAACTTTGGGTATGTTGTGCAGTCATTTATACTGAATTTTAGAACGTATTTAACTTCTTTCTTTTCTACTTTTCATGTCATCTGTATACACACACACACACACACACACACACACACTTATCAACTAAAAGATAAGAAATGCTGGACAGCAGGTTCACTGATACACTCATTTTGGGGAATGTGATCTAGTCCAATCACCATTCAACAAAACTACAAATGGATTTGCTATGTGACCCAGCTATACTACTTTTGGATACTTACATGGAAGAATTTAGCAAAAATACATTGTAGGCATATAGAAGTCTCCAAGGTAGCTAAGTTACAGATCTGACCTATCTATCTATCAACAAAGGAATGCATTAAGTAAATGTGGCTTATATCACAAAGAACTTTTTAATACATAAAGGAGAGACAGATTTCCTCATTTGCAGGAAAATAGATGAAACTGGAGATAAGCATAATAAGGAAATTAAGGCCATTTCAGAAAGGCAAATATTATGTTTTCTCTCATTTATGGGTCCTAGATGTTATATAGGCACATAAAGTCAGCAAAAAGTCTTTATAGTTCTGAATAAAATATAAACTACTTATTACGATGTATTTAATTTTTAAAATAGCAAAGCAATAGATCACAGCGTCACATTTGTACACATATTTTGTTTTGTTGAAACTCCTCCCTCATTCCTTGTACCATTTTCCTCTCCTTGTCTCTTTCCTCCTCCCAGAAGCCTTCATCCCATTCCCATGCACTCTGTTATCCTCCTTTTTAGCCTCTATACTGTTCTAAAGGCCTCTTTTTCCCATCTCCACAGAAGCTGCCCTGGTGTTTGTGGGCTTCTTGCTGCTGTATATAGGAAGCCTCATTGGAAACCTCACCATTGGGCTCACTGTCTGGCAGGATCACTCCCTCCATATCCCAATGTACTTCTTTCTTTTTGTGCTAGCCACGTGAGAGCTTGATTATTCCATCAACATTGCTCCATTGACTCTGGCTAGTATCCTCTCCATGGGGAAGGTGCTTATCTCTCTGTCCAGCTGTGGGGCCCAGATCCTTCTAGGAGGATCTGATTGTGTCTTTACCTGCTCGCCATCATGGCCTATGACAGGTATGTGGCCATCTGTCATCCACTGCACTATAGCCTCATTATGACTTGGCAGCTGTGTGGGCAGATGACTTGAGGTTCTCTGGGGCTGGGATTCCTGTTGTCACTGCCTTTGACCATTCTGATCGGCCACCTTCCATTCTGTGGTCACAGTGAAATCTACCACGTCTTCTGTGACATGCCTGCAGTCATATGCCTGGCCTGTACAGACACCGGCATACACCAGACAACTCTCTTTGCCCTCAGCATGGCTGCAGTGGCCATTCCCTTTTTCCCTTTGCATTGTGGCTACCATCCTGAGGATGAAGTCAGCAGAGAGGAAGGATGTGCCGGGCTCCTCACATCTCCTAGTGGGTTGTCTTGCAGCCTGGGTGTTGCTCCCTCATTTACTTTTCACCTGAGATCCAGCTATACCCCCAGAGGAAGGCCAGGCAGTATCTCTTGTCTATACTTTTTTTCCTGCCCATTGCTGAATTCCTTAATCTACAGCATAAGGTGACTGAAGCTGTGAAAAGGTTTTTGGCAAGAATATTCTGGCTCAGGAAGCCAAAAACATTACTTCATAGGAAAATTATTCGTCAATCAAGGAGGGACTGATGGGAAGGAAGTCACAGTAAATAAACAGTGGCAATAGAGCAGTAGCTGTGCTCATTACTACCTTGGTCTGTGAAGTGCTCATCATCCCCTACGTCTCTTAGGTTTTCAATCCTAGACTGACCCACGCTGCCTTAAGGAACCTTATTTTCTCCCACAGGATTTAGAATAACGTCTGGTGTTCTATGGATGTCCATTTAAGTCTATATAAGTCCATTTGAGTCATAAACATCTGTTAGTTCCCTTATTTCTCTGTTAAGTTTCTATCTGGCAGTCCTGCCCAGTGGTGAGAGTGCGGTGGAAGTCTCCCATTATTAGTGTGTGGGGTTTAATGTGTGATTTAAGCTTTAGTAGTGTTTCTTTTACAAATGTGGGTGCCCTTTATTTGGAGCATAGATGTTCAGTATTGAGATTTCCTCTTGATGGATTTTTCCTGTGACTAATATGAAATATCCTTCTTTGTCTCTTTTGATTGATTTTAGTTTGAAGTCTATTTTGTTAGATATTAGGATAGCTACACCAGCTTGTTTGTTAGGTCCA
>NW_004949154.1:1981732-1991084 GCF_000317375.1 Microtus ochrogaster | reverse complement strand
ATTTCCTCTTTAGGGTCTCAAATATCCTCCTAATGTTATTATTTAGGTAATTATCTTCTCCTTTATCTATATTAGGATGTTCAAGTCTTGCTGTTGTAGGGCCACTAGTTTTTGCTGGTGTCATGATGCTCTTTATGGTGTTGAGTGTGTTCTTACCTTATCTACCTATCTTTTCCTCTGAGTTGTTTAGTTGGGGCCGTGTCTCTGCTGATAAATCTTCCAGGGGTCAGTGGATCCGAGGCTCAGATGGTTGCTCCTCATGGTACAGTTGGGGCCACCATTCCAGTCACCCTGGAAGTCACTCTGTGTTTCCAGAGGTCGCTTGGTGCTCCTGGGGTGATCTTGCAATCCTGGAAGTTGTTTGGGCCAGGTCCCAAGGAGGTTGCTTGCTTGGACTTGCTTGCACTGAGGTCACTGGCTTGGGCCTGTTCCCATGGATGTCCCTGGCTCAGGCCTGCTCCCACAAATGTCCCTAACGTGGGCCCAAACCCCTGGAGGTTAATACTTAGAATCATGGTACTGGGTTTGACATCAGCAAGTGTCCAGGAAAGGGCTAGGCAATTTCTGTGGTTTACACGTTTATCACCCCTCTGCTGAATCCCCTGATCTCTGCTTGAAAAACAGAGCTTGAGAATGCTCTTGGGAAGGAAAGACAGTGTAAGATTCTTGGTTTTTTAGATTTATTTATTTCATGTATATGGGTATTAAATATTAATTTAATATATATATTAAATACCCATACACATAAAATAAGATAAATTAATAACACATTTATATCTAATACATTTTCCTAAATGTATGTATGTGCTCTTCATGGGTGGTTTCAGAGGCCAGAAGTCGTGATGTTCCCTTGGAACTGGAGTTTGGGATCATTGTGAGCCACATGATGGCAACTGGACCAGGTTCTCTGAAAGAGCAGCAAATGTTCTCAGTTGGTGAGTCACCTATCCAGCCTCAAATTACAAGACTCTTGCTGTTCAGAACACAATGAGTCTTTCTGCATGGAGTCAATCAAGAGTTATTTTTACACAAGTGAACTGTACAGAAGGTGAGAATCTATGGGGAGAAAGACCTCTATGTTTCAAAAATTGTTGGAAATTCTATTGCTATTCTTCATCACTATATGCCTTTTTTTTGTTTTAAAGCTTATCTTAGTTTTGTTTTTTATTGCTGTGAAGAGACAGCATGACCATGGCAACTCTAATAAAGAAAACGTTTAATGGAGTGGGCGTGTGTACAGTTCAGAGGTTCAGTCCATCATGGCAGGGAGCATGGCAGCATCGGGCAAGCATAATGCTGGAGAAATAGCTGAGTATCCTACATCTTGCAGGAAACATGAAGTTGACACACTGGGCAGTATCCTGAGTATATGAAACCTCAAAGCCTGCCTCCACAGTGACATACTTCCTCCAACAAGGCCATCTACTCAAGCAAAGCAAATACCTTCTAATAGTGCTATTCCCTATGAGATTATGGAATTATGGGATTATGGGACCAATTACATTCAAACTACCACAAAGTTAAAAAATATTCATTCTTTTAAAGTGATTTGTTGCTGAGGTCAGCAGAAAGGATAGCCAAGTGATATAGATAGTAAAGGTCCCGTTCACTGCAGAATCTGATCTCAGCCAGTTAGGGCTCCTAGAAATGAGATCCAGTGTTTGACTTCTTTCAAAAATTTATTTACATTTGTCTAAAGCAGGACTCATGAATCTAAGACTGTCTTCTAACTCTCTAGGTAGCTGAGGATGACCTGAAAGTTCTGACCTTCCTGCTTCTATCTCCTTGGTGGAGTCCTGGGATTACATATATGTAATTATATGTACATAATTAACATACACAGTTAATATGATGGCTGGGATTGAGCCCAGGGTTTAGGGCTTGCTAGGCAAGCATTCTACCCAAGGAGCTACATCCCAGCTCTTCATTGGTAGTTAAATATAGATTAAAGCTATACAGGTGTCCTTTCTGCCATGTTCCAGTGGCATTAAGGTTTCAGAATACTCAAATGCTGCTGAGATACCATGAGGAACTGCACTGTACATTCTCTGATTAGAGTACAAATTAGCATTTCTAACTTCTACAATCCTAGATAAGGTGACTTTTCCTTATATGACAAGAAAATAAATTCCATGGCCAAGATGGGAAAATGACTAATCCACTTTCTATTTAAAGACTTACAACATATACTTCAGTAGTTTTACGGAGGAATTCCTTAGAAAAATTGGCTATAAGAAAATTTTCTTTATTTAGCATGTGTTATCTTGCCACAAAGAAAATGTTTTTCTCAGATACTCAGAGAAAAGTTTGCACGATAATAAACAAAAGCCATGGAAAATGGCAGTAGATAGCATGCTACATTGGTGTGATTGTTCCCCAAGTTTCTGCTGGGAAAAAAAAGTTCCTAAGGAGAATAGCATATACCAATAAGATGGGTGAGCCAGTAAAGGGCTTGCTGAGCTGGCCTGATGATCTTAGATCCGTGAAACCCACAGTGGAAGGAGAGAACTGACTCCCAAAAGTTGTCTTCTGATGTCCACATATGCTCCATGAAATTTGTTCTACACTCACACACACACACACACACACACACACACACACACACACGTATGTTATTCTCACACACACAGGTAACAATGAAGAAAAATCTAATACAATAATATAATCAATTGTTTTGGTTGTGAAATTTAGTGCTCACTAGTCTTTTAAAATATTTTATCAATTATTATTATTATTATCATCAGTGCGTGTGTGTGTGTGTATGTGCGTGCATGTGTGTGTGATCTGTGTGAATAAGAACAGGTAGATATTAATGCCATGATGTGTATGTGGAAGTCAGAGGACAACTTTTGGAAGTCGATATCTTTTTTCACCTTGTCAAGTCAGAGTCTTTTTTGCTTCTATTGCTCTGCACACTCCACGATGCTTCTGGGGTGATTTTCCTGCCTCTTCCCCCATTCCCTGGTAAAAGGGCTGGGATTGAGGATGAAAACCACTATATTTATATTTTTGTAGATTTTGGACATCAAAGTCAGGTCATAGGCATTTACCTAGAGCTATCCCATGGGCCTTCAGTGCTTGCTAGTCTCTGCCTGTTCTTAACAAGGAAACTGATCTTTGGACCACACAGCAGGTACTAGACTTATGCTTCCTAAAGACATGAAATGTGGGTTTTGATCAAGGTCTTTTTTTAAAAGATTTATTTATTTACTATGTAAACAGTGTTCTGTCTGTCTGTATGCCTGCACACCGGAAGAGGGCACCAGATCTCATTACAAATGGTTGTGAGCCACAACTTGGTTGCTAGGAATTGAACTCAGAACTTCTGGAAGAGCAGCCAGCGCTCTTAACCTCTGAGCCATCTCTCTAGCCCTTGGTCAAGGTTTTAAGGATTGGCAGAAATACAGGCTAACCCCTATGAGATGAGGTTCTAAACTTGTACACTATGTTCACTGTGGCTTGACATTCTTTTTTTTTTTTTTTACAAGAAGTTTTCAACCATCATATTTGAGACTCTTCATAGTCTTCTAGGAGAGCTAGGTCAATCTCCATTTTGCCCATTACATAGTGGTCACTGAAACTTCCAGGTGGTATGCAGCTAGGAGCAAAGTCCAGGTCATCATTAATATTATTACATGATGTCATGTACATTCTTATAGGGAAAAGAAAGTTGTAATGGTGGGGTGATCTAGAACCACTCAGTGAATCAAGGGAGAATTTGAAGAGTACTCTGGGTGAAAATAATGCATTGGTCATTGTCACTTCTGAATTTCTTAGAGTCTGATTCTAGAAGATAGGCCAGATGATGAATGAAGGGTGCTATTACCTGCCAGGGAATGAATGAATTTTTTTCTTAGTGAAGATTTTAACAATGGATGTTTTCTTAGTACACATATTTAATTCAGCAAACATAAAATGATAGGGATGTGTGGAAATCAATAGAGAACTAGAGGGAGTATGTGGAGGCGCACCAAATCCTGCCTTCCGTATAATTCAGGGAAGCTATGACCATCTTGCCCATTTCTGTTACACAGGCAGAATGAAAACAAGTCTGTGATGAAGATATAGCCAAATCTAGTAGCAATTAAAGCAGTTTATAAGATCGTATCCCCAAACAATTCCTATTTGTGTTTAAAGACCTACTGGGGCTGGTCCAGTTGAACGCCAAGTCAGCCTCCTGGGGCTCAGTGGAATCAACATGGGCAGGGAATTCTCCAGAAATGAGATGAAGAGTGAGAGCAGAGAAGCAACCTGGAGTTCAACTCCACAAATCCCTAGGTCCCGTGTTCTTCCCCGGTGAAGGGGCAGTGGGAAGAGCTGGCATACAGAAATGTGTGCTGTCTTCAGAGGAAGGGGGACTCTCAGAGGTTGAGCTCTGTGTGTGCAACCATTAGGAGGACCACAGCTTGGGGTTGAGTCAGCCTTGGGTTGAGAATGTGGTGCCAGGTCCCCTACGCAGAAGAAAGGAAGGAGACAGAGAAGACTGTCTGAGCTGCTTTGTGTTCTAGACCCTGGGACTGGGCCAATGAATGCTCCTGACCTTGGCATCTCCTAGAGGGGCTTTCTGGTGTTGAATCACAGATAAGTTGGAGAGTTTAACCTCCTCTAGCTAACGAGGAGTCTCCAGATTTGTCACTAATATGGGGAGATTTTTTTTCACTCATCAATGTCTTTGATGGAGACAAATACCACAAGGGTAAGTTTTTTATTTTTATGAAGTTCTATTTGTGGAATGTTGACAGGAATAATAATGACCAGCTATGTTTCTGAGCTTTGTTGGGTAGCAGCCATTATAGGAGCAAGCACAAAGTATTAAAGAGAAATAGCATTCTCAGATGCCCCCAACTAGAAACAGTAAAATTTATTTCTTAATTTATTATAATTCAAGTGTTTTAAAAATAGAGTATTTGAAATAAATCCTCAAAAATAAACTGTATATGATAAAAGTAAAAAAAAAACTGAAATAACCATTTAATGATAATTTTGGGCTAATGCAGTGGTCCTTAACTTTCCTAATGCTGAGACTCTTTAATATAGTTCCTCATGTTGTGGTGACCCCCAACCATGAAAATTTTTTCCTTGATACTTCATAACTGTAATTTTGCTACTATTATGAATTGTGATGTAAATATCTGTGTTTTCCAATGATCTCAGGTGACCCTTGTGAAAGGTCATTTGACCCGCAAGAGATTGAGATCCATAGGTTGAGAATTACTGGGCTAAGGAATGTTCAACAATTGAGTACAGAGATTATTTTGAGCATCATAGCAGCTAACCAAAAAGGGAAACGACAAATTGTATAGCAATCATGGTTAAGCAGGATGCCATATGTATGTCCATTCATAGAAATATGCTCTAACTCCAGAAGTGTGGTACATACATGTAATCTCAGCAACCAATAGACAATTAAGAATCTTGAGTTCAAGATCAGACTCAGCTACATGGGTAGTATATGTCTTTCTCATCCTCCTTGTTCTTATCCTCCCTCCCCTTATTTCCTCTACTTCTTCCTTTCTCCTCTTTTTTGGTGACAGGATCGCCATATAATCTGGCTGTCCTGGAACTTGTTCTGTAGACCAGGCTGGCCTTAGAACTCACAGCTATTTTCCTGCCTCTGCTTTCCAAGTGCTATGATTAAGGATATGCACCACCACAGCCTGGAGTCAGTACATGAGAAAAGATGAGCAAGGAAGAAGGAGTGATGTGAGAGCCACTTTACGGAGAAATGCCTCTTAATCAGGCTTCATCAAAACTGCAATCGAGCTAACAATGCACTATGCTTCGAGATCATTTCGACCTAAGTGCTCTTTCTGCTTACACTATGTGAGTAACCTGTTTAGAATTATCTGACCTTGAAAAAAAAAAGCCAATGTACTTAACCTTAGCTATGCTTTGGGCTCCCAGTGCAATCAACTTTTACAAGCTACGATGAATAGCTCGAATCTTGTACCATGTTCTGTATGGTGTTCCCCATTTTTCCTTTGTGACTCATTCATGGCCCTAATTCAGAACAATGTCCATGTAAGATGAGGTGACTTGACTTAAGTGCACTTACCGTTGAAAACAACACCTACTACAAACATGTTGCAAGCAATATGTGGGCATAACATGATAACATCTGTCTGTGGCTTTGTGTGCTAATCCGTGTCAGCAGGGTCAGAAAAAAAAAACCAATTCCTTCCCTCATGAGACTCCTGTTTAAGAAAAATGTGTTTCATTACTTTTCCATTTGCTATGCTGTTCAATAGAGAGGGAGGTGGTTGTTCAGGAGATCAGAACTCCAGGAATGGCCAGGCTCACTCTCGATTAGGAGTTAGACTTTGCTATTAGACAGCAGCAGGCCAGACAGAGGAGAATGTGGCATCCTGTGTGAGGGATGGATGTTCTGTCTCTCTTTTATTCTTCAGCCCATTCCTCTCTTTGATCCAATACAGTAAGAAGCCAGAGTGTGAGAGATCCATCTGATGTCGTCCTTAGAGACTCCTATAGGGTACGTGAAGTTAGTTAGAGCATGGATCTGAGGGCAGCTGGTGAGAGGCCAAAAAATGCTTTGCCTGAATCATGTCCAGAGAGGTAGGAGAATGGACCAGTTTCATTGCAACCAGGAATAAGGAATTTCCAACAGATTTGGATGTAACAGAGATGTCAAAACTACCTGTTTGGTTCAGGAATTGGGAAGTCCTTGATGACCTTCAGTAAGATGGTCTCAAGAAGCAGAGAAATCCAATATAATAGACTACTTGAGATAAAGAATAGGAAATGGGCCTGGTGGTGGTTGTGTAGGTATTTAATCCCAGCACTCAGGAGGCAGAGGCAGGTGAATCTCTGAGTTCAAAGGCAGCCTGGTCTATAGAGTGAGTTTGAGGTCAATTACGGCCTCATAGAAAAAAAAAACCTGTCTCCAAAAATCAAAATTTACACCAAAACAAACAAACAAACAAACAAACAAACAAACAAACGAATAAAGGAAATGGGAGACGGTTGTTATGGAAAGGGGACTGTTGTTAATTGTTTTTGAAGCAGAGTTTCATTTAGCTCAGGCTGGCCTTAAACTCACACTTAGCTGAAGGTGGGCTGAAAGTCCTGATCCTCTTGTTTCTGCTTCCAAAATGCTGGGATTACAGGCATAGGCTATCATGTATAGCAAGAGGCTCTGAAGTATGACATAACATTGACACGATTAATTTATGTTATGGGAAGTAAGGTTGTCATAGAATGGACAACAGCACTAGATATTGGAAGCTGAGCAAATAGCTTGTGAGCCAGGATCCCAAACAAAATAAGAGGGACTGAGAGAACTATCTGTGCAGAAGAAAAGAAAGAGCAAAACCTAGGCTTATGGGAAAATGTGATGGCCATAAGAGTAAGTAGAAAATACTGTGCTCAGAGCCTGTGAGAATAATGACAAGTATCTTCCAGGAGCATTCTGCCTATCGTCAGGGGCGTCACGTGTGCCAGTAGCAGTCCCAATGCACTAAATACATGGAAGAAGGAAATCAGACTGGGATGGTCCTCTTCCACTTCCGCCCCTTCTCCAGACTCCCCGAGGTGCAGATGCTGATCTTTGTGGTCTTCCTCATGATGTACCTGGTCAGCATCGGAGGAAACATGTCCATCGTCCTCACCACCTGGACCAATCGGTGTCTCCACACCCCTATGTACTTCTTCCTGGCAAACCTGGCTAGCCTGGAGATCTTCTATTCTTCTACCATAGCTCCGCTAACTCTGGCCAGCGTCCTGTCTGCAGAGAGAACTGTGGTCTCCCTGGCAGGCTGTGGTGCCCAGATGTTCTTCTTCATCTTCCTGGGCAGTGCTGACTGCATCCTGCTGGCTGTCATGGCCTATGACCGGTTTGTGGCCATCTGTCACCCTCTGCGCTACACCCTCATCATGAGCTGGCACCTGTGTGTCCAGCTGGCCCTGGGGTCCCTGTTGCTGGGGTTCATCTTGGCCATGCAGTTGACCGTGCTCATCTTCCGGCTGCCTTTCTGCAGCAGTAAGGAAATCAGCCTGTTCTACTGTGATGTCCTCCCTGTCATGAGACTGGCCTGTGCAGACACCCATGTCCACGAGGCCATCCTGTTTGTGGTCAGTGTCATCGTCCTGACCATCCCTTTCCTCCTCATCACTCTGTCCTATGTCTTCATTGTAGATGCCATCCTGAAGATCCGTTCTGCCGAGGGGAGGCGCAAAGCCTTCTCTACCTGTTCCTCCCACCTGACTGTGGTCCTCCTGCAGTACGGATGTGGAAGCCTCATCTACTTGTGTCCCAGCTCCAGTTACTCTCCTGAGCGGGGCCAGGTAGTATCTGTGGTTTACACATTCATCACCCCTGTGCTGAACCCCTTGATCTACAGCATGAGGAACAGAGAACTCAAGGATGCTTTGAGTAGAGTGATAATGAAATTGCTTTTGGTCCAAACACAAGAAACATTCTAAACAATCCTCTACAGCATGCTGGGTAGAAATCCTGAGTTGAACATATGCAGTAGGAGAAATGGGAGCTGATATGGCATTGGTTTGCTACTCTTTTCTTTCTTTTTTTATTTTTAAAACAATCTTATTTTACATACAAATCCCGGATTCCTCTCCCTCCCATCCTCTCGCTCCCTCCACCTTCTCCCCACCCCACCCCTTAGAGAGGGTGAGGCCTCCCATGGGGAGTCAACAAAATCTGTCACATCACTTGAGGTAGAACCAAGGCCCTCCCCCATGTATCTAGACTGAGCAAGGTATCTCTCCATATGGAATGGGCTCCAAAGAGCCAGTTCATGCACTAGGAACGGTTATGCTGCTAGTGGCCCCGCAAAGAGGACTCACTGCCCAAACTACACAACTGTCACCCACATTCAAAGGGCCTAGTTTAGTCTTATGCAGGTTCCCCAGATGTCAGTCCAGAGTCAGTGGGCTCCCATTGGCTTGGGTCAGCTGTTTCTGTGGGTTTCCCCAACATGGTCTTGGTCCCTTTGCTCATAATATCGTTCCTCCCTCTCTATGACTGGACTTCAGAAGTTCGACCCAGTGCTTAGCTGTAGATCTCTGAATCTACTGCCATCAGTTCCTGGATGAAGGTTTTATGATGACAATTAAGGTAGTCATCAATCTGATTACAGGTGAAGGGCAGTTAAGGCACCCACTCCACTATTGCTTAGATTCTTAGGTGGGGTCATCCTGTGGATTCATGAGTGCCTGGTTTCTCACTCCCTCATAAGGGCTCCTTCTTTCAAGGTATCTCTTTCCTTGTTCTCCCTCTCTGCCCTTTATTCAACTCTTCCTTCCTGATCCCTGCATGTTCTCCTCCATCCTCCCCTTCTCCCTTCCCCCTCTCCTAACCCCCTCCTCCTTCCATGCT
>NW_004949154.1:1973549-1980846 GCF_000317375.1 Microtus ochrogaster | reverse complement strand
GAGAGCATGTGCGTGTGTGTGAACGTGTGCATACATGAGTGTATACACATGCTATTAATATTATTTAATGTTGCCTGCAGGAACGTGGGTTCAGTTTTTTACTGGAGCATGGGAAACTTACCAGTGACTACATCATGTAAGAAAAATGCCCATCTCTGCCCTAGCAGCCATCATCTGCCAATAACTTCTTAGCTAGGAGCAGGGCCTCTTGAGACCTGTCCTACATGGTAGACTTTTGGCAAGTTTGATCTTGTGCAGGCAACCGCAGCTCTCTGAGTTCATGTGAGCAGCAGTCATATCACCTACCATAAACAATGTTTCATAGCGCTCTTCCCCATCCTGTTGTTTTCATGTTCTTTCTGCTCACAAGCAATGGAGGAGTGTTCCCCTTACTCCACATCCTTTCTAGCATAAGCTGTCATCAGTGTTTTTGATCTTGGCCATTCTGACAAGTTTAGAATGGAATATCAGAGTTGTTTTGATTTGCATTTTTCTGATGGCTAAGGATGTTGAGCTTTAAATTAAGTGTCTTTCAGCCATTTGAGATTCATCTGTTCATAGTTCTCTGTTTAGGGCTATACCCCATATTTTTAAGAATAGTATTGGGAGTGAATTTGTCAGTGGGTACTGAAAATTCACCCACGTTTAATTTCCAACTCCTTAAAATACCCTTGATCCCAAAAGATAGGAGTAAGACAAAAAACTGCATTAATATGATACAAGGAAATGAACATACCAATTGAAAGACATGGGCTACATTCATAGTTAAACATTCTGTTGCTAGAACAAAACAAGTCACCAAGTCATGCTTGTGCCCTAGACCAAAACACTCTGTAGGCAAACCACTCTCTGGGTGGAATCTCAAGTTATTTCCATGAAGGGAACTGTAACTTAGTTGGATCCTTTGTATCCCATTTTTTATTGGCTTATTTATTCTTTTGAACAATTTTTTTGAGTTCTTTGTATATTTTGGATATCAGTCCTCTGTCTGATATGGGGCTGGTAAAGATTGTTTTCCATTCTGTAGGCTGCCGTTTTGTCTTGTTGACTGTGTTCTTTGCTTTACAGAAGCTTCTCAGTTTTTCAGTAGGTCCCCTTTATTAATTGTTTTTCTCAGTGTCTGTGCTGCTGGGGTTATATTTAGGAAGTAGTCTTCTGAGCCAATGCATTCAAGGTTACTTTCCACTTTCTCTTCTATAAGGTTCAATGTGGTTGGTTTTATGTTGAAGTCTTTGATCCATTTGGACTAAAGGTTGTGCATGGTGATAGATATGGATCTATTTGTATTCTTCTACATAATCAATGAGTTTTATTTGAAGCTACTTAAAAGAATATGGGTGAAAGGTTAATTACTGGAGCAGAAATGACTCAAAAACAGCTACATCACCAAAACCCACCCTATCACAAATGTTGGGAACCTGGAGCACACCTGCACAACCTGCAGGTAGCTCAACAGCTTTAAGAGTGTTCTTCCCAAAGGATTCCATTGTTCTAAACCTCTTCTAGGCAGCCTACCTAGTTTTTTGTTTCTTTTAGGCAGATGGGCTAGCTTCAGAGTCTTCTTTGTAGCTTGCCTTGTCTGAGTCTTCTTTGTAGTTTATCTTGTTTGAGAGCGACTCTCAGTAGTTTTATTACTTACTTGGGAAGAGAAGAGCCCAGTGAATCTGGTCAGTTTCAGGGACTTCCTGAGGCAATTCTGAGTTATTTACCTTTCTGTTTAAGGAGACCCCTTCAAGATGGAATGTTCAATCCTGGGAAAAAAAGGACTGTTACACAAGAGTGGGACAATAACCACTTTCCTGATGATCACTTCTCTCAAGGCAATGACAGCAGAGCACAGATGCTATACCGTTTTATAAGGGATGGGGCACACATTAGTTTTACTATGCTTTAGTTATTTAGTGATACACTCACTCAATGACATAAAAAATCCAGCAGCAAAGAACTACTTATTGTGCTCTATCCACTCTTCTACCCTGTGCCTTCTTCCTCGGGCTGCAACCAGAAAGTTTTATTTTTATACCATAAGTCATCTTCTTGCTTCAGTGTCCTTCATTTAACCCTTTCCTCCATCTCTTTTATGTTTCCTCTAAACCTCTATCAGGCTGACTTCTTCATTACTTAGATGCCAGTTTAAAGATCATTTTCCCCAAAGAGACCTTCTTTAAGCAGAGTAAATATGCCTTTTCATTTCACGACTCTCTGCACCATAGCCCCACTGAACTCTTGTGTGGGGGAATCAATGTAATCAGGGTGACTTATTTCACTGCATATTTATGGCCAGCCTCTTCTGAAGCCTGATCTTCTAGTGGTCTTCTCCTTACAATGTTATCTGCTCCTGCATTCCTAATGCCAAGAAGAAGGTTTGAAACAGAGTAGATAGGATAAATATTTAACGAAAGCTTTTATGAATATACAAAGGTGGATTAAGTGTTAAGCTCCTACTTGCAGCGTTAAGTCACTTTCAAACTCAACTGGATAGTTGCTATTATTGTGTTTTCTTACTTGCCACACTCAGTCATCTACTCTTTTATAACATCTCCATAGCTGCAGTTTAAAGTAAGCAGAATAATATGTTCTTCTCATGTTAAAAATATTCAGAAATGTGTATCAGAGGAGAATGTGTATCAAAGAAGTCTAGAAATCATTGTTCTACTCTTTCATCCTCACGTTCCAGCTGGCTACTGTGGGTTCTGAATCAATTTTCTTCCTATACAAGCAAGTTAAAGAATAAATGAGCAAAGGAGTGGATGAAACGCCTCCTTCCCTATAGTCCCAATGATATAGCTCACTCTCAGAATTTATAAACTGAAACGAAAATATGGCAAATAAAACCTAGGATAGCAATGTGCTTACTCCCAAACAAAAACAGAGGGGGAAAGGTTGGTTAGAAGGAGAGAGGAAGGGAGGGAGGGAGAAAATGATAGAGACAGAGACAGAGAATTTGTTTCAGAATAGGAAGGAACTATTTTTAATCCCCATCAAATCTCAGTGAAAGTGGCACTCCCAAAATCATAGAGGTTACAGTTTACAGACCTGAGATAGAAACCAAGACTTACATCACCCTACTTCTCCAAGAGCACCTAAACCTCCCCCAAAACGTTGATAGAACAGCTGACCAAGACTCTCTGTCGAGGTACTGTTGATAGACAAGCATTCCAGTGTGAAATTGTCTTTGTTTATTGTATTACCAGGGTCTGAGGTGTTTCCAGTGAACTGTCAGATAGCCTGTGTAATTAGCATTCTTTGACCTCTGCCTCAGCTCCCCTGAATAGACCTCTTCCTTTTGCTTCTTTATCCTAATGATACTAATGGCACCAATAATATTTTTTTGAAAAGAAAATAATAATTTTCTTTTATTTGGAATGTACTCTACTTTTTTTGCATAAAAATTAGATTGTTTGGTTTTCAGAACAAGGCAAACAAGATTAGCCTGTTATTGAACCCATTTGTGAACTAGGTAGTCTGTCAGATTTAGAGAGGTTAAATAACTTTTTGAAGTAAACCCAGAATTTGACTCTAATTTGCTTCAATTCCTGTAACAGCCCCTCTCCATTTTAAGACCCGCATAGCTTTTGATGCTCTTATCTCTCTCATCATAATCACATTGAAGCTGCATTTTGGTCGTAAGAAACAAATGGTCATTTGAATTGGAGAAGTCTCGGCTTTTTGTTGCTGTTTTAAGCAAGCTCTGCTCTTGTGGTTGTGTTTTCGGTGATTGAGGCTTGAAGGCCTCCCCTTGGCCAGAACTGGAAGAGCCTGATTGTTTAAACACAGCCCCATTTTCTTCTGGGATAAGTAGCTTTGTCTTGAGTTAGGGAGGTAAGAGAAAGTGAATCTCTTCCTGATTACCCTTCCTGCCCTTGGTGGGGCTGTAGAATTTTTGTAGTGGGAAGTGTTGAACAAAGAATGTTTTGGGCCTTGAAGCACAGAGCACCTGCAGTGTGAGATGTTAGACAGTCATCTCCTAGAGGGGGATATTACAGCCGATGACCCACATGCAAGGGTATCCTTGAATTATTAAAAAAAAAAAAACAAGTCTGTGCCTCTCGGGGTGAAGACAAATTTTTCCTATTGCTTCTGTGTTTCAGAGTCTTCATAAACTATCACAGTAATGTATTCTGCCATGTCATTTTTTCTTCAATTATCTGAACATGTTCAGGAATTCTGGGAGTAATGAGATATATGTGGAATATGCTTCTAAGAAATCATTTGGGGAGGTTAGGCTGCAAAAATGATCATTTTCCCTGGAAGTACAGCAACGCTCACTGCCTCATCTTCCATGGGAATAGTACACGCTATGAGTTTTAGTTGTTTTTTTAGCAGAAAAAGAAAAAGAAACCATAGAGGAAAGATAAATATTATAGAAACTGTATAAAAATCCTTTAACGTAAGTAAAATAAGTGGGAAGAAATCATTACCCTAAGGAAAATATCTCAGAAGCTAAGGAGATTCTCTTAGTGAGAATCAGTGAGCTGGAACTAATACAGCAAACCATGTAAATATATCATATGTGTTGCTGGGGACAGGCTAAATGCATGGTTAGGCCTTTATTTTGAAGAAACATGTATTTAATGCATTGTACTTCTTTCAGCTTTCTTACCCTCCATTGGATTAAGAGGTAACAGCAGGCAAACTAATTTTGAATTCACGTACTCATGCTACATAATGGTAGACATCGCTCTTGGAAGTATTACTTGTCATTCAAAAACCCATATTATATAAAATTTCAAAGAAAGGCTAATCTTTCCAGTAAACTTTTACATGACACTCACTGCTTCTGCACGATCTCATCAATGCCCAGTCCTCCCCAGGCAGGCCTGTTTGCCTTATAACAGGCTGAGTCACTCTTCCCAGCTCTTCGGACCCTTTTTTATGGTCTCACCACAGTGAAGGAAGGTCAAGGTAGAATTCTTGATTATTATATGTTAACTAGCAACAGATATGTAGAAAGAGGATTGTCATCTCCATTTGCAAAGATCCAGACTCATCTAGCCATGATAACACCTCATCAAAATGACACATAAATCCTCTGATGAGCTCCAGCCTGAATTTCTGTTATCACAAATAACAAGGGGAGAGATTTCACATGTGTTGATAAAAAAGATAAAGTTTTTTTAAGGTGGCTTGCTGTGCTGAAAAGTTTTTCCATTTTGGCTACTTGAGTCCTGAAAATAATCCTATGATGGTTGTCGATGTTGTAGATCCTAACCATGAGACAAGACAACAGATGCTTGGAGAAACTGGGTCATCTGGACATGAGTGCATGTTAGCAGGGTAGTGACAGAGCTGTAGACCAAATGGCCTGGTGACATAGTCCTTACTGTGACTCCTTGGGTGATACCCTTTATTCATTCTCCCATTTTTACCCTCAGCCAGATGTTTTCCTGATCACTGATGATACATAGATAAGTTCTATCCCGACCCTCAGCAAAATGTTTTCCTGGTCACTGATGATACATAGATAAATACTATCCCAACCCTCAAAGAAATCATAAACCAGTGGAAGGGAGACATAGAATCATTTGTGAGAATACGGTAGAGAAGGAGAGAACTTAGAAACTTAAAGTTCTCTTTCACCCTGGGAGAAAACTGTCATGGAATAGATATTAGCTAAGAAGTCCCTAAAATGATAAGAGGTAACTTCCCAAGAGGCAATGAGGCAATGAACGACCAATGTAAGGATTAGCTTGACCAGAGGCACAAGGTAAGAAACAAACATAATGTGTGTATGGGTACCTACAAATCATTTGGTTTTTTTATGGGGGTAAACATGGGACAAAAAAAATGAGGTGACATGGTTAGCAAAGGCTAGAATATATGGCAAGTTAAAGTATCAGCCATCTCTATAGTAGGATGCACAAAATGATCTAATAAGGAATGAGAAAAAATATTAAAATAGTGTCTATATATCCTTTTATTTTGATGTTATTCCTAAAGTATTTATATGTATCTGACCACTTTGCCAGCATGTATTGACGTCATGTGCGTGCAGGGGGCGGCATATGCTATAGATCTAGAATTACAGATTATGTGAGCAACCATGTGGGAACTGCAAATGAAACCCTGGTCCTCTGAAAGAGCAGTATGTATTCTTAACTGCTGAGCTGTCTCTCTAGCTTTCTTTTTGATACAGCGTTTTTTTTTTTTTTGCACAGCCTTAAAATAAACTTATCATAATAATATAACAATACAGAAATGCAATTTTCATGTAAGAGTTACATGTTAAAAATTATTTTCCTTAATAGACCAAATTATATTGATAAGTTTAGAGGTTATTGTCATATGCAATAAGAAGGCACTTGACATATAAAACATAGTGGTGCTTTATTGACATATGGCTGTCTATAGTGATTTTTAAAGGTTTGTGACATATGGTGCCAGAACTGTGAGTGGAAAGGTGCTCAGTGCTTTAAGATGCTTCCACCAGGAACTGATAATCCAAGGATGTCAAAATAGGAGGGGAAAATGAATTAAGACAATCTCAGTGGTTAGCTCTATGGGGTTTGGTTATACTTGGCCATGCTATTTGCCAAACCCCTTCACTCTCTGTCAACTTCAGCCTCCAACCTCTTCACTGTTTGCTGAACCTGTGTATCAGAGGTCACACTGGAGCTTCAGACTCCTCTCCCATTCCTGGAATTCTGTCATTTTCTTTTCTAGCTGCGCACTTATTTATTTCTCATCCTGATACCAACATTGTCGAAGACCTACCCTACCACTGCATTTCTGGTTCTGTGATACACAGCCTAAAGGAACTTAAGGAAGAAGGCTTTACATTAGCTTAGAGTTTCGGCAGAATAGAGTCCGTTCACGGTGGGGAAGGTGTGGACCAGCATGGTGAAGGAGCAGAAAGCTGGTTGTTCACATTTCCATTTCCAGACAAGAAGCATAGGTAGAGAGAACAAGAAGTGGAATGAGACTAGAAACCACAAACTACCCTCCACAGTAAGTACTTTCTCTAACAAGGCTTCACCTCCTAAGAGTCCTATAACCTCCCTAAATAGCACTACCCTCTGGGAACAAAATATCCAAATACAAGAGCCTGTGAAAGACATTTCTCATACAAACAACCACACCATCAATATAGCTCTTAGTCTTTTCAATCTTGATCATCTTGATAGTATCAACATCTAAATTGCTACATGATTCCTTCTTTCTTTTATGTACAGTAGCAAGATACTATGGTCTTTGGTATCTGTGCCCATTGCTCTTTTTCATGAGGTAGTGCTCAACACAGAGTATGCTCTATTAATCTTTACTGAATTAAGAGGGGAGCCGGGCAGTGGTGGCGCAC
>NW_004949154.1:1970239-1971689 GCF_000317375.1 Microtus ochrogaster | reverse complement strand
TGTTGGACTAGAAGTCCAAACATCAGGGAAGAGTTGCTCCAGACACCATTCACATAACCACAAATTGATGCAAAAGCAAGAGGATTTTTATTCTGTCATGATAGGGTCCTTCAGGTTCGGGATATGAAGGACATCGATAGCTCTTACAGTCCATCTTTTAAAGCAAAAATCCACAGACACAAGGGGGGGACCTGGATTGATTTGAAATGATTCGTGCCTGTCTGAACCTGTCTGAACCGGCTTGAACCGGTCTGAACTGGTTCGAACTGGCCCTGACAGGTCTGAACCAGTTTTGACTGGTCTGAACTGGTTTGAGCCCGTCTCAACTAGTCCGAACCGGTTTGAGACGGTCTGAACCAGTATGAACCAGCTTGAACATGTCTCAAACGGTCTGAACTGGTCTGGAACTGGCTTGAACTGGCCTGAACCAGTATGGACCGTTCAAACTGGCTTGAACTGGCCTGAACTGGTGTGACTGGTCTTGACCGGTCTGAACTGGTTTGAGCCCATCTAGACTGGTCTGAACCGGTTTGAACTGGCCTGAACCGGCCTAAACCAGTTTGAGACTGTTTGAACTGGTTGAGATGGGTTTGAACCGGTCTGAACTGGTTCGAGCTGGTCTGAGCTGTCTTGAACCGGTCTGAACTGGTGGAGACTGGTCTGAGCCGGTTGGAACCAGTCTGAAATGGACCAGACAAGCATGACAAAATGACACTGTGACGCACACGACACACATGACAGCTATGACACACCACCTGCACACGACACACGTGACAAAATCGACATGCATGGGGAAAAATGACATGCACGACAAAAGTGACACATGCGGCAGATGTCACACGCGTGACAGGACATGCATGATGGATATGCCACTCATGACAAAACGACACACGTGCCAAAAAAGACATGTGTGAGGGGCACAGCACACATGGCATAAACGAGATGCGTGACAGATACGACTCTTTTGTCAAAGAGTTTTTCAGCATCTAACTAGATGATCATGTGAATTTTTTCATTCAGTTTGTTTATATGGTGGATTGCATTGACAGATTTTTATATGTCGAACTGTATTGTGGGTGGTTTTTCTGATGTGTTCTTGGGTTTGGTTTTCCAGTATGTTTTTGAACATCAATGTTCATGAGGAATATTGGTGTGAAGTTCTCTTTCCTAGCTGTGTCTTTGTGTGGTTTTTGTATTAGCGTAACTGTAGCATTAGAAAAAGAGGCTGGCAGTGTTCCTTCTGTTTCTGTTGTGTGGAACAATTTGAGGAGTATTGGTATTGGTTTTTTTTTTTTGAAATTCTGGTACAATTCTGCACTGAAGCCATCTGGCCCCAGGCCTTTTGGGGGGGGGTACTTTTGATGACTGCTTCTATTTCCTTAGGGGTTATAAGTCTATTTAAGTTGTTCATTTGGTCTTGATTTAATTTTGGTATGTGGTACCTTTCCGG
>NW_004949154.1:1965384-1967929 GCF_000317375.1 Microtus ochrogaster | reverse complement strand
CAGTTGGGTCTGTGTCTCTGGTGGCTACTCCCCCAAGTGCCAGTAGATTCAAGGCTCATGAGGTTGCTCCTCATGGTGGAGTTGGGGCCCTTGGTTCTGGTCATGTGGAGGTCTCTAGGCAATCCAGGAGGTTGGGTCTACTCATTCTGTCCCCTCTAGAGGTTGGGCGGGCAGGCAGGCCTTCCTTGCCTGCTGGCTCCTGCAGAGATCAGGCAGGCCAGAAACTTCTTAATTACAAATAGAAACTTTAACTTTCAAGGACTTAACAGAGGACAAACAGGGACTTATTCTTAACTGCAAACAGAACCTTTAACCTGTAAGGTATATTGTTCCTGTTTTGGTTTTCCATTAATTTGCAAGGCATATTCTTCCTGTTTTGGTCTCATAGTTATATTTAGGAGCTTGTACGCACATGCACAATAACAACTAATGGAAAAAGAAGTCTTGAATTTGAAAAAGCAAGGAAGAGAATATGGGAGGATTTGGAGGGATTAAAGACTTTGAAAGAATTAAAGGTAAGGGGTGTTAGGATTCAGGCATAATGCTGTCCCGTCACCTGGTAGGATGCACCAAGCATTACCGTGCCCAGTCCAGGATCTAATGGCTGCTATGCTAAGTATGTATGTAGGTGTAAAATGTCCTTTTAAGAGACAAGCTATGTCCCATTCCCTGTTCTTTTCCTACTGTTTTTCTGAGGAGGCAGGCTGGTTGTTTAGTTTAATCTTAAGAAAAGCCGCTCCGCCAACGCAAAGAATTCCAATCAAACCAGATTAGACGAAATTAAAATGTCTGTGTTTAATAAATGCGGCACTCTGGAGTGGACCAAGATAGCATGGCAGGGAGAGCAGCCCAACCAAACCTGAAACCGCATGTCCCTTTTTCTGGTGAAGTGGTCCTGACCTGGGGGAGGGTCAGTGCTTGCAGGCTGGGAGTTGGAGACTGGACTGGGGCAATTCCCAGGCCAGGGGCTTCCAATCACTGGTCCTCGTGTCTTCTTCCTCTTTTTGTATTTCTCTTTCTCTTTTCCCTCCCCCACTCCTTTTATCTCAATAAAGCTGCCACATAAGCTCTGACTGCATGCTGTGTCTGTCCATCACCAGCTGTGGGCTCTCACCCACCACGTGGCCCCTTGGCCCACCAAGGTCTCTCTCGTGCCGTTTTACAAGGGGAAAAATGATGTATTATAATCTCAGAAAGAAAAGGAAAAACTGTTAAGGCAGATCATGCAGTCATTTCTATTATAGCCAGAGAGCAACCGAAAAAAAATTTATTTTCTGCACCAAAACATCTTGTTAAGCCTGGTGTAGTGGTGCATGCCTTTAATCCAGCACTCAGGAGGCTGAGGCAGATTGTTACTCAAAAAAGAAAAGAAAGCATCTTGTTCTATGCAATCAAATTTATTATCTAGCAAATGTTTTATAGGATTGTTTGATTTAAGAGACCCATGAAGAAAAACAATGAATGATTGGGGAATGTGACAGCCAGCCCTAACCTAAGGGCACTGTGCTGCCTGTCCAGAAATAAACTGTTCTATCCCAGTGATTAGAGATTTCCCTCGGAGTCTCAGACCTGTGTGATAATTTACACATAATTCCCCTGAGATGGCAAAAGAAACTTAATATGGTAGCAGGCATCCCTCAAGGGCCTTTGACTTTGGCCCTGGAATGCCTGTGAGACCCCAGTAGCCCACAGGTGAGATAAGAATAGGATAATGGTGTTCCTGCTGTGAGGAACTCACTTCGGCTTTGATAAACTTGCTTATTGCTGTAGGAATGGGGCGAAGTAGTCATTTATCACTACAGAACTGGAAAGAGAAACAACTAGGGAAAGTAAAACAATTTTCTTGTCCAGCTGTGGATTCCATAGATAATTGGAATGAAGACCTTTGATATCTACCTTTATAAACCAACCCTCCCTTTGGCCCCTGTTTAAATCTAAGGTTGCTGTCCTTCTGACTGGTCTGAACCCGTCTGAACTGGTCTGAACCGATTTTGACTGGTTTGAATGGACCTGATCGGTCGAAACCGGTCTAGACCGGTTTAAACCGGTTCAAACTGATAGAAACCGGTTCAGACTGGTCCAAACCAGTTGAGACCGGTTCAAACTGGTCCAGACCAGTTTAGACAGGTTCTAACTGTTTCAGACTGGTTTAGACCGGTCTCGGACCGGTTCAGACTGGTCTAAAACGGCTCAAACTGGTCTAAACCAGTTCAGACCAGCTGAAACCAGTTCAGGCCGGTTCAAACTGGCTTAGACCGGCTTAGACCAGTTCAGGCCGGTCAGAACCGGTTCAGACCGGTTTAGACCGGCTCAAACCAGTTCAGACCGGTCGAAACCAGTTCAGACTGTCTCAGACCAGTTCATACCAGTTCAGACTGGTTGGAACCTGTTTAGACTGTCCAAGCCCGCTCAAACCGGTTCAAACCATCCTAAACTGGTTCAGACCGGTTCAAACCGGTCCAGACCTGCTTAGACAGGTTTAGACCGGTTGGAACCCATTCAGACCGGTTTAGACTGGTTCAAACCGGCTCAGACCGGTCAAAAC
>NW_004949154.1:1953772-1964619 GCF_000317375.1 Microtus ochrogaster | reverse complement strand
TACACTCATCTACTGTGTGCATTGTATTTTTCAGTTGTAATAGTGGGGGTGAATGTAGAGTGAACCTCCTGGGAGAGAATGATGTGTTGGTCAGTATCACCTACAAATTCCTTGGAGTCTGGTCTGGAAGATAGGCCAGAAGGAGACAGGCACTTCTAAGAAGCTTTTCTAAAAAGCACTGATTCCTCACATTGGGCGCATGGGTGACTGAAGCAGGATGAAAGCCTGGCATCTCTGACTTCATTTCATGTCTGTCTGTCTGCTGCCTTTATTTTTACTGAAGGGGCAGATATAGTGTTGTCTTTAGCCTTTCCTCTCAGAGGATTCCCAGAGCAGCAGAACCTCACAGTACAACATACCACCAGGGCAGATCTCATTATCCTTGAAGAGAAGCCTTCTTCCACACAGAAGCTATCATCGTGTAGAAACTAGACTGGTCTCCTCACGCATAAAAGTGAAAAGGACTTCTGAGAGCCAACTATCTTGTAGAACCAGAAAGAGACAATGATCAACTGACCACACCTTGAAAAGACTGCTTCTGAACACACAGTTTCCCTGTCCCAGCTCTTCCCCAATTAAATGTAAACCTAATACCAGCAAGGACACTGTGCCATTGAACTCCTTTATTTGCTTCTTTCCTCAGTGGGGACACAGAGAATAAAATCTTCTCTGTTTTGTGCTATTGTTTTTCCCTTCCATTGGTGTATTGACCTTGGCTTGGAGATATTGCCTGAAACCAAGCTATCCTTCTATGAACTCCTGCAATAAGACAATGACTGAATATAGGCTAGTACTTCTGCCAAGATGTGAGTAGATTTTTCATTCTGAGACTATAAAAGGATGGCTCTTTTCTTAGCCTCTATATGATAAAAAGATACATTAAATAGAGAAATTACAAAATGATAAGAGAATAGAAAAAGGAGAGAAATAGGAGACACACACAGACAAAACAACACACACAGGGGGGGGGGGAGAGAGAGAGAGAGAGAGAGAGAGAGAGAGAGAACATTAAGAGAAGAAAAACGAGGAACCTAAAAGTAGAAGAGAAGGGTTAAAATATTTCTGTATATTGTGTGGCTGGAATTGGCTACCACTGAATTATGTGTTCTGTGTCTCTCACAGATGACTGTGATCTTGCCCAAATATCTTAAGAGTACAGAATAAAAACTGAATCAATGATTAAAACATAGCCAAATCTAGTAGCAATTAAAACAGTTTACAAGATTGTATCCCCAAACAATTCCTATTTGTGTTTAAAGACCTACTGGGGCTGGTCCAGTCGAATGCCAAGTCAGCCTCCTGGGGCTCAGTGGAATCAACATGGGCAGGGAATTCTCCAGAAATGAGATGAAGAATGAGAACAGAGAAGCAACCTGGAGTTCAACTCCACAAATCCCTAGGTCCCATGTTCTTCCTTGGTGAAGGGGCAGTGGGAAGAGCTGGCATACAGAAATGTGTGCTGTCCTCAGAGGAAGGGGGACTCTCAGAGGTTGAGCTCTGTGTGTGCAACCATTAGGAGGACCACAGCTTGGGGTTGAGTCAGCCTTGGGTTGAGAATGTGGTGCCAGGTCCCCCAGGCAGGAGAAAGGAAGGAGACAGAGGAGATCTGTCTGAGTTGCTTTGTGTTCTAGACCCCGGGACTGGGCCAATGAATGCTCCTGACCTTGGCATCTCCTGAGAGGGGCTTTCTGGTGTTGAATCACAGATAAGTTGGAGAGTTTAACCTCCTCTAGCTAACGAGGGGGTCACCTTTTTTAGTACAAACAATAAGCACCACAAACCAGTCTTTAGAGTAAAATCCTCCCTGCAAAGAATCAGAGGAGAGAGAGCTCCATTTCCCTAGAAATGTGGTCAGTTCTCAAGGTTGCCGCTGGTAGTCAGAAATCTACCCTCCCTTGAGGAATGAGTGCTTTGGTGCACAGCCAGACAATATACTGCCATCAACACAGCATCTAAGTTATACAGTCAAGATAACATTTCTGGAAAAGAAGAGACTTGTGGATGATTCTTTTTGAGACTGTACTGGTAAAGACACATCTGAGGATGACACATTATTAAGGTGAAAAGACACCCAGAGCTTACCAACTCAGCCTTCGAGGGTAGGGAGTCTTGCAGTCACCACTGTAGCAGGGAACACAGGAGAAGAGCGCTGTTACCTACAGCATAAGCTCTCAGTATTTCACTTTTGTCATTTTGCTAAGTCATCAGAGAGGGATGCATGGAGAAGGGGAGAGTGGGGAGCTGTCTCAGCTGTTCATCAACGCCTTGGATAAAGCCACAGCAGGCAAGAGTAAGTGTCTATTTCTATGTTTCTTATACTTTGGATGCTCTTAAAAATAAAATAACTCAGCCGGACAGTGGTGGCACACACCTTTAATCCCAGCACTCGGGAGACAGAGGCAGGTGGATCTGTGAGTGTAAGGCCAGTCTGGTCTACAGAGCAAGTTCCAGCACAGGCTCTAAAGTTACAGAGGAACCCTGTCTCAAAAATAAATAAAATAAATAAATAAATAAATAAAATAACGCATAATCAGACCTCAAGCTCAAAATAAAATGCATAGGATAAAAATAAAAAATGGAAATAGAAATATAAATTTAGTTTTAATTTGGGTCAAAGAATATTCAATAACTGAGTATTAAGCTTTGTTTGGATTTCCTAGCAGCTACCACAAACAAAACAAAACAAAACAAAACAGTATTCAATGGTCAAGTTCAATAACATATGTAATCGAACTTGACTACTCAAAGAAATGTGTGTGCGATTTCAGGAGTGTGGTACACACCTGTAATACCAGCACTTGAGAGGCAAGGTATGAACGTCATGAGTTCAAAACCAGCAATGGCTATAAAGTTAATATATGTCTCAAGACAACAAAACTGTGTGTGGTGGCTCTTGCCTGTAACACCACCACTTGGTATTCTCTGCAAAGCAATAAGTTCTCCATGAGATTGAGGCCAGCCTGGGTTACATAGGTAGTTTCAGTCAGTCTTGGCTGTGTATTACAGAGCAAGACCCTGAGTCAAAAAAATAAATAAATAAGAAATAAAAAAAACCCCAAAAATAAACAAAAATTTTAAACACAAAACAAAACAAAAAAATCAACTAAGAACAACAACAACAACAGAAAGATAAAATAAAATAAAGGAAGAGGAACAAAAGGCTGTGGAGTGTGTGCTAATGGGAATCCTGGCACTCTTCCTCTTAAGAAATGATGTTTATTTCTTAACAAGAAACTGGCTGAGGGTTTGAGTTCTAGTCAGAGTCTACACTATGACCCTTTTCCTCTTCGCACTTCTGATTTTGAACTCACTTGAAACATGTTAGATAGAGGAGCCTGAGTGGGGATGCAGCTCCTGGAGCTGAGGTCAGTGAGCAGACTTAGCTTTGTGAACAAGTTCCTTGTAATTGCAGATGTCAGTGGGGAGAGCTTGGGTATACACGGAGTCAGATGTCAGTGGGGAGAGCTTGGGTATACACTGAGTCAAAAAATGGAAGTTTCCTCAGGATCTCAAAAGTCTGGAATGCTAAGTTAAACTTTCTGGGTATCTTTTAAATAGTAGCTTTTCTTTATTTTTGAGATTTTTTTCAGACTTGTATACAATGTAATTTGGTCATGGCTACCCCCAAATTCTCTTCGACATGGACCCCTAAACTTCATGACCTCATCTTTAAATATAACACAGTGAGTCCAGTTAGCGCAGTTCATATATGCATAGGTTTTGGATTATACATTGCAGCACGAGAAATCTACCAATGGTCACACATTCAAAAACAAACAAACAAAATGAAAAAACTCCTCCAGGAGCTATCAACTGTCAGTGCTTCTTCAGTAAGAGGTAGGTTGTGGCTGGGCGGTGGAGGCGCACACCTTTAATCCGAGCACTCAGGAGGCAGAGGCAGGTGAATTTCTGAGTTTGAGGCTAGCCTGGTCTATAGGGAGTTCCAGGACAGTCAGGGCTACACAGAGAAACTGTGTCTTGAAAAAATGAAAAACAAACAACAAAACAGCAATAACTAAACCAAAACAGAGAGAGAGGTGGGGGTTTCGGAGGGCACCTTCCACATCAGTGCTGGAAGCTCGGTTGGACTGATCTTGTGTAGGTAGCCACAGCTGCTGTGAGTTCAAAAGCCACGCCGAGTTCAGATGCTCTCATTTCTCAGAATTCCTGGGTTAACTTTTTTTTTTTTTATCACAGGTGTGTGTGTGTGTGTGTGTGTGTGTGTTTACATGCTATGCCATGAGTGTGGAGACGTGAAGACAGAGGACAGCTTGGCGGCTCCAGCTGTCTCCTACCCTGTGGGTGCCGGGAATCAAACTGATGCTCCAGTCCCGGGGGTGGCACAGCTCCCTCACCCGTCTTTCCTTCTTCAGTGTGGAGCACTGGTTCAGTGCACACAAGCTGTAAAACTCTGTCATAGAACTGCTGACTTTTCGAACCTTTCTGGGATTCCCGTGACAGTATTCAGGTGCTAAAGTAAAGATTTGTCTTTTTCATTGGCCAGAAATATCTCTTAACGCTCTCTCTCTCTTTCTGCCCCCCCCCCCATCATGTGCATCTGTTCATGGATGTGCTGCATGCACACGAGTCTGCCAGGATGCAGGCATAGGTGTGCTTATGTGCACATGCTGAGGCCAGAGCAGCACACTGTGTGTTTTCCTCTATGGCTGCCACCTGCCTTACTGCCTCGAGATAGGAACTCTCAACAAACCGAAAGCTTGCTGCTTTGGCTAGAGTCTCTGACCGCAAGCTCTCAAGCTTGCAGAGCAAGCCCTTTTGTGCACTGAGCCATCTTACAGTCCCCACCCTATGAATCTCACTCAGGTTGTCTTCAGTGTATTGGTCATTGCATGACTGTAGAGTGCCAGGCACTGGTTTAGGCTGTAAGCATCACTGAGTGTCAACAAAGTCACTAATGCTGGGAGCCATAGGGGTGTGGCTGTAAACGAATGAACACAGAATATGTCACTAAATGGTCACTGACCATTCTCTTTGTGTTTAACCATGGAGACCAGATGCCAGGTGTGGAAGGAAGGTCTGCTAGCTCTCCTCGGTGCCTTGCACACAGAGAGAGGTTGGGAGTGTGTACCCTAGCTCTGCTCACAGCTGACGAATTTTAATATTTGGAAAACTCCCGGACAAAACCTACCTATCCACGTGTTCTCTTGTATTCCCTTTTCTAAAAGCTAAGTATTCATACAAGTGTACGTTGTATATTGAACATATGCTTCCCACACTTTCTGCCTTCCTCTTCCTCACATCCTTCCCTCCCTAGACAGTTTGCTTTTACTTTCCTGTCCTCTGTACGCCCAAGTTTTGTGTATCTCTATGGAGTCGAGTAACCACAACAAGAGAAAGCAGGGCATTTGTCTTTTTGAGGCTGGGTTAATTCTTTTAATGTGATTGTCTTCTGTTGCCCCAATTTTCCTGCCAGCAACAGAACTTCCTTCTTTATGGCTGAAAACTTGTGTTTTCTTTACCCGTTCTCCTGTTGTTGGGCACCTAGGTTGGTTCAATAACTCAGCTATTGTGAATAGTGCTACAGCCAACACTGATGTGCAGTTATCTCTACTGTATGTTGGCCTGGCGTCCTTTGAGTAAGTACCCAGGAGTGATGCAGCTAGTTCACAAGGGAGTTTAGTTTTGTGAGAAAGCACCGTTCAGATTTCCACAACGGCTGCACTCATTTACATCCTACCAACGATGTGTAAGGGTGCCCTGCGTTTCAGACCCTGAGAGCGTTTGTTTCCTGATGACTGGAGTTATGACAAGGGTGAGATGGAATTGATAGTTTAGGTCTGCTTTTTTTCTGGTAACTAGTGTCGTTGAGCATTAAAATTATTTTAAATTCATTTTTAGTTATGTGTGTCTATATTTAGTGTATAACATTTTTACATGTGTGTGAGTGTCCACAGGCTAAGAGGAAGTCATCAAGTCCTATGGAGCTGAGGTTAGGTTAGAGATGGTTTTGAGCTGCCCAGTATGGTTGCTGGAAGCCAAACTCAGGTCCTCTGTAAGAGCAGCAAGTGCTGCTAACTGCTGAACCTCCTCTCTCACCTCCTGAACCTTTTTTTTTTTTCATATGCTTACTTTATCTTTTCTGAACTGTCTGTTCCCTTCAATAGCCCGTTTATTGATTGGGTTGTTTGACTTCCTGTTGTTAATTTTTCTTTCATTTTCTAACTATTCTACCCAGATATGGATGTCCCAAATGTCTCTGCAGCATCAGATGACAGCACCAAGCCCAAAGAGCAGCATGGGCATGAAGTAATGTTTTAAGAGGTATGGCTATTCCAAAACACAGAAACAGGTTTTTAAGGAAAAGCTGCAATCAGAAGGAATACCATTTGCCCCTTCTCCACAATGGAAAGGAACAACCTTCCATGATTGTCTCATGTGCAAAGGTCATGGCATGCACAGCAAATATAGGCAAAGATACATTCTGCTGGGTATGCTCCTGACACCTTGTGTGACTTCACTGTTAATTCAGAGAACAAAGTACACCGTAGTGTTTTTCTGTCTGCCATGGGAGCTTAGATGCTTTTGAACTGAGTGTCTGCATCTGACCCTGTCCAAATGCAGGTGTTAAACTCTGCAATGTGGTGCTGTTGGTTAGTGGTTTGGTGAGGATATGGCATGAAAGCCCCATGAGGGGATTAGTGCTCCTCTAGAGGAGGAAGTGGGTACAGTTTCCTCTCTGTCATGTGAGGCTACAGAAGAAGGAAGCAGCAATCTGCATCCAGAACACAGGCCCTGACTGTGACCCAACCTATGGCTACTTTAAATTGGGATTTTTCTGGGGTCAGAACTTGAAGCAATAGAAGTCTATGGTCTGAGCTAATCAGTCAAAGGTATTTTAAAATAACAGCCTGAATGAAGACAAAGTTTATACACTTGAGAAAGAACAGATGTCTGTTTTTGCTTATACACGGGATGTGGTGGCAAAGATATATGATTGTATATATGCTTGTGTGTGCTTATATTTGTGTGTATTTCTATTGGTCTCATTTGTTATTGTTATTGTAGACACCATGGAAACTTGCAGTGAAGTTTGCTCCTATTAATCATAAGCAGTGCAAGGAATACTCAATATTAAAACTTTAAGAAAACAAGAGATGTCTCTTTAAGCATCAATTAATTATTATAACCTGCTTTATGTAGAACATTATGGACCAGTATCTAGTGCTGAGATTATTTACAAAGGCAGGAATTCAGGGAACCCATAAGGGATGGTGGAGCACTGAGGGCCAGCGGTGATGGGAGCTGTTTATATCTTTGGGGCAGGAGTAACAAGGTAAGAGGCAGAGCCACTGGAACTCAGCCATACCTTGCCCTGTGGAGGATAGGGCACTCACTCAGAGCTGTGGTCACTGAACCACAGGGTTGGGGAGGGATGTGTGAGATAAGCACCCTGCCTCTTATTGTGTAGTTATTCATTCTCCTGCTAGCTCCTACCTTTGGTCAAACTTAACTAGAAGCCAGAGGGTGATGGACCCAGCTGATCCAGTCCTTAGAGACCGGCCTTCCACAGACAGGACATGGGAAGAGTGGAAGGTAGATCTGGGAGGGGCAATCAGTTGGCTAGCCAGTAAAACCTTGTCTGAGTGAGTCTTGACCAGGAAGAGTAGGCTTTACAAGTGTTAAGATGGAGTGTCCAGAGAGATGGGAAGATAGACTGGTATTATCACTGAGACCAGAAAAGAGGAATTTCCAGAAAAGGGGAGTAACAATTGGTTTGAATGCAACATAGATGTACTCAAAGCTGCCTATTTGATTCGGGAACTGGAAGGACCTTTGGTGGCCTTCATTAAGACAGTTTTAAGGAGTAGAGGGATTAAATATAATCAGACTGCTCATCTGCTTGTAATAAAGAACATGTAATGACTATTGTGGGAACTAGAAAAAGAGGGTTTCTGTTTACTCCACCTCCTTTTGTCTTCCTCCTTCCTTTTTCTTTTTTTCTTTTACTTTGGAGAACCAGTCTCATGATCTGATCTAGCCCCGACTGGCCTCAGACCCTACTATATGGCTAAGAATGATCTCCTGCCTCCACCTCCCAAGCAGTGGGATTATAAACATTTCTACCAAACCTGGCAAGACGTCTGGAAGGGTAACACTGCTGGCAGCCGCTTTATACTCTAGGCGATGAAGTTGCTGTAGAATGGGGAGCAGTGATGTAGATACTGGATTGAGCAAAAACCTCATGGAGGAAATTCCCAGAGGAAACAGGAAGGTCTGAGAAATTAGTCTGACAGTAGATAAAGAGTTCATATACCAAGGATTATGATAATGTGTGATCGCCTCAAAGGTCAGCACAGAATGTTTTGTCTAAAGCTGATGAAAATGATACTAAGTGTCCTCCAGGTAGCCTTTTGTGACATTGGAGGCTGGATCATTAGTTGTGGTGACCTGAATGAGAGAAGCCCCCAATAGGCTCATAGGTTCATATGTTCAAATACATAACCCCAGTTGGTGGATCTGTTTGGGAAGGATTAGGAGGTGTGGCTTTGTTGGAGGAGATGTGTCATTGGGGGTGGGCTTGAGTTTCAAAAGCCCACACCATTTCCAACTCTCTCTCTGTCTGTCTCTGTCTGTCTCTGTCTGTCTCTCTGTCTCTCTGTCTCTCTGTCTCTCTCTGTCTCTGTCTCTCTCTGTCTCTGTCTCTGTCTCTGTCTCTCTCTCTCTCTCTCTCCTTTCATGCTTTGGTATCCCATGTAAACTCTCAGCTACTGCTCCAGCACCAGGCAGGCCTGCTTGTCTGTTGTCGTGCAGAATTTACCCTCTGAAGCTGTAATCTAGTCCATATTAAACTCTTTTTCCTCTATAAGTTACCTTAGTCATAGTGTCTTATAACAGCAATAAAAAAGTAACTAAGGTGGAATAGAACATTTGAAGACACCAGGGAATTTTCTATTAGGGTTAGAGAAGAACAAAACAAGAGTTTATTCAGGAGATGGAATTGTTGGAGTTGATAATACAAACCACTCAATCTCTGGTGTCCCCAGCCATTGTGATATTGTCTTGTCTAGCCTCATTAGGGTTGATGGACATTACAGAAGGTAACAAGATTATAGAAAGTCAAGGAGTTTAGGATTGTGTGTATTGGCAGAAGCCTAAGAAGAGTTATGTGTGATATCTTGATTGGATGGGACCAGGAGGAACTCAAAGAAGACTTTTGGGAGAAGCTGGAGGCATCAAGGAAGTCTTGAAGAGACAAAAGGAAACCAGAGATAAAAGAAAACATTTTGGTTTTAGGTTTTATTTGTTTATTTTTTATGTGTATGTTTTATCTGCATGCATGTCTGTGTACCACATTTGTACAGTGCCCACACGCCAGAAGAGAACGTTAGATTTCTTGGGACCAGAGTTACAGACAGTTATTAGCTACCATGTAACTACCCACCATGTGGTATTTGAATGTGGGTTCTTTGGGAGAGTAGTTGGTATTCTTGACAACTTAACCATTGCTCCAGCCTCCATAAGAACAGCAGTTTCAATGATTATTGCTAGTGTTCATAGAGATCTTACTAGGGCCCAGGTAGATTTATCCTCCTAATGTTTCCAAGAGTAGAGTTTCACTGATCTTTTTCTGGGTGAAGAACTTAAAACAGGAAGCTTCCACAGATTGCCCAAGGTCACATTGTTGGCTTGTATATTCTAACACTATCACCTATACAATTTACCCCAAGAGACACTCTTGACTACTAGGAAAAGGTTCATGAAAGTAGAAGGGTTTGTGGTTTGAATGTGGTTTACTCTGGTTTAAGATTTCTGTGTTGCCTTGGCTTGAAAAGTTATTGTTTTGCAAAATTATTCCAATGTTATTCTCAATAGCCAACAAAAGGGAGAAGTTATGCATCGTCAATGAACTGATGACTAGATAAAAACAACCGTGTAACATATACTTACAATAGAATGCTATTCAGTCATGAAAGTGGTGTAATTTAAAAATTTGGGACGAGTTCATGCATGTATACAATGTGCTATAATCATATTCACCCCTATTTTCATCTCTTAACATTCCTTTTACTTATGATGGTCTCCTTTTTAACTTTTATCCTACTTCATCCTCCCCTCTCTGCAATGAGTTTAATTAGAGTTCCTTTTATAAACATGGGTAGGAACGATTTACTGGAGCATAAGCAAATTGATGGTGGCTATACCACTGAAGAAAATGATCCCAGGTCCTCTGGCAACCTGCCTATAGCTTTTAATGGAGGAGCTTAACGCACCTCACAAGCTCCTTCCCATTATTGATGGAATGTTAAATGGCTTTATCTTGAGCAGGTTAGCCACAGCTGCTGCAAGTTTGTGTTGCAACAGCCACGTTCCATCCAGACGACAGCATTTCAATAGTCCTTCTCCCTATCTTCTGGCTCTTAAGAATCTTTCTGCCCCCTTTTCCGCGATGTTCCTTGGACCTCTAAAGTGGTCATAGAGATGTTTTGCTTAGGGTTAAGCACTCAACAGTCATTTGTTCTCAGCACTTTGACTAGTTATGAGTCTCTGCATTCTTTAGCTGTTGTCCTCTGCTAAAGATTTTTTTGTTTTTTAGCAAGACAGAGAACAGAATTTGGTCTATGGATAGAAATATAAATATTTATAAGACAATTTTATTATATGCCCATTTAGGAAAACATTAACAGTAAATTACACCCCCAACCCCACCTAAAGAGTCTTTGACCACCCCAAAGACAGTTTTTTTACTTTCTGGAACTATGAATTCCAGCCAGTAGGGAGGAATCTTCCAGTAAAGTTCCACCTTGAATTCTCTGTGTCATTTTATTTATTTATTTATTAAAGATTTCCGTCTCTTCCCCGCCACCGCCTCCCATTTCCCTCCCCCT
>NW_004949154.1:1942958-1952417 GCF_000317375.1 Microtus ochrogaster | reverse complement strand
ATCTTCTCCCAGTCAGTGGGTTGCCTTTGTGTCTTAGCAACAGTGTCTCTGTGTCTTATAACCAAAGATTGTGGTGTGTCTTTATCAATAGTGTCTTACCTCTACCAATTAGTTAAAACAAGAACCTGCATTGTTTTGAGAGCCTTGGGAGCCTACATAACTAACAACTCATCGGGAGGTATCCCTCACCTGGTACTGTGATTTTCATTTCAAAGTTCACGGGGGAGCAGCATGAACTGCCCTTAAAAGGTATTTCAGCTCAAACATTTTAAAATATGTATTTTGACATGATTGTCCCTTGAAAGATTATGTTTAATAAATTGAATAATTTTGTGTGTATTGAGGTAACTGGAGGCAAATTCACAGAGACAGAATGAAAGCAGAGAACTGTAGAGGACAGTGGAGAGTTATTGTATAATCAGCTTAGATTTAGATTTTTGGGAGAAGGACAGGATAGACAGAGGTACAGTTATAAAGTGAGAATGTAGTTAATGCCCTATTCCAACAAAAGCTTTAAGTAGTCAACTGTTACTCTTTGATTAGAACAGTCATGGAAGTGAGCTGCTGAGTGTAGACTCAGGGAAAAAAAATAGTTGGATTTGAGGTAACAAGGGTTGGTGAGGGTGGTAGTCTAGCATATTGCCCAGTAGGAGCATCAGGTCCTAATATCTGTCTGTCCTCAGGGGTAGCAGTCCCAATGCACTAAATACATGGAAGAAGGAAATCAGACTGGGATGGTCCTCTTCCACTTCCGCCCCTTCTCCAGACTCCCCGAGGTGCAGATGCTGATCTTTGTGGTCTTCCTCATGATGTACCTGGTCAGCATCGGAGGAAACATGTCCATCGTCCTCACCACCTGGACCAATCGGTGTCTCCACACCCCTATGTACTTCTTCCTGGCGAACCTGGCTAGCCTGGAGATCTTCTATTCTTCTACCATAGCTCCGCTGACTCTGGCCAGCGTCCTGTCTGCAGAGAGAACTGTGGTCTCCCTGGCAGGCTGTGGTGCCCAGATGTTCTTCTTCATCTTCCTGGGCAGTGCTGACTGCATCCTGCTGGCTGTCATGGCCTATGACCGGTTTGTGGCCATCTGTCACCCTCTGCGCTACACCCTCATCATGAGCTGGCACCTGTGTGTCCAGCTGGCCCTGGGGTCCCTGTTGCTGGGGTTCATCTTGGCCATGCAGTTGACCGTGCTCATCTTCCGGCTGCCTTTCTGCAGCAGTAAGGAAATCAGCCTGTTCTACTGTGATGTCCTCCCTGTCATGAGACTGGCCTGTGCAGACACCCATGTCCACGAGGCCACCCTGTTTGTGGTCAGTGTCATCGTCCTGACCATCCCTTTCCTCCTCATCACTCTGTCCTATGTCTTCATTGTAGATGCCATCCTGAAGATCCGTTCCGCTGAGGGGAGGCGCAAAGCCTTCTCTACCTGTTCCTCCCACCTGACTGTGGTCCTCCTGCAGTACGGATGTACAAGTCTCATCTACTTGTGTCCCAGCTCCAGTTACTCTCCTGAGCGGGGCCAGGTAGTATCTGTGGTTTACACATTCATCACCCCTGTGCTGAATCCTTTGATCTACAGCATGAGGAACAGAGAACTCAAGGATGCTTTGAAGAAGGCAGTCATGAGGTTCCTCCTGCTTGACAAACAATGAGGACTCTGAGTGATCATCTCCAAGGCTGGTAGTAGAGATGCTGAGTCGCCTGTTGATAAGATGAGGGGGTGGCTTTGCCAGCTAGTTTGATACAGTTAGATTTCCCAGTCATGTGACCATTCCACAGTCATGTTTCTTTTCTCAGCTTTGGGTTAGTCATTCTCCAACACAGGAATGAAGAATACCTGCAGAATCCAATGTTGAGGGCTCTGAAGATTAGCAGATATTAGTGAAAAGAACTGTCACTTTTAAAACTGAAACATAGCAAGCAGTGAGCATAGTTGTCCTTTCCCCGACATCTTATGTAATGTCTGTTCACCTTGGATTTTTCTCCAGATACAGGTCTTTGGTTGATGGCAGTCCTCAACGCTGAACATAGGAAAGACAAAAACTAGCAGCAAGACAAGCATTAGGCCTGGAGCATTCTGCTCTGACCTCTTTTATTTCCATTGTATAAATATTGACTTCCTCTTTTAAAAAGTATTTCATACATGAGTACTGTGCTTACATCATTTTCATATGTCTCTCTTTCTCCACTCCAACTCCTCCCATACGCTCTCAAATTCATGAACTATTCTTTAAATACTGTTACATACATACACAAAGGTCAGTGTTTCTCAACCTGTGTGTTGTCACCCTTTGGGAGCTTAACATCTCTTTCACATGGCTTGTCTAAGACCATTGGAAAACACAGATTTACATTATGGTTCATAACAATGACAAAATTACAGTTATGAAGTAGCAACAAAAATAATTTCATGGTTGGGGTCACCACAGCATAAGGAACTGTATTAAAGCATCACAGCATTAGGAAGGTTGAGAACCATTGACACAGGTATATGCAAATACTGCCTAATGAGTCCACTTAAGGCTGCTCGTATGTTTTATTATGCTGCCCTAGAGTAGGGTTGGTAGAGGGAATGGGTGTACTGGTGGGTATGATGTGGAGTTGGTGTTTGAGTAGGAAGCACGTTTCTTCAGCAGAGAACTGTAAGGAAATAAGAATTGGAAATCTCCTCAGGCCTTAGCTTCCTGGTCTAGAAAACTATGAGAGATGTATTTGTAGGAGGAGAGAGCCGCTTGTTGGTTCCCGGCTGCTTTACCCCAAAATAATCACATAGAAACTGTATTAATTAAATCACTGCTTGGCCCATTAGCTATAGCTTCTTATTGGCTAATTCTTACATATTAACCCATTTCTATTAATCTGTGTATTGCCACGTGGCTGTGGCTTACTGGCTAAAGTTCCGGCAGGGCTACATGGTGTCTCTCTCACTCTGCCCTTCTTTCTCCCAGCATTCAGTTTAGTTCCCCCTGTACCTGTATTCTCTGCGCAGGCCCAAGACAGTTTCTTTATTAACCAATGGTATTCACAGCATACAGAGAGGAATCCCACATTATGTATGGCAAAACTCCAGTTCTTTGAAAGAGTTCCACAGGGCACAAAAGTAAAATCATGACTAAGATTCACATCTTATAGAACTGAAAATTTGTATTCTTTCTTAGAAAGATGAGAACAACAAAAAAAGAAGCTAGTCATAGTGGTATATGCCTAATATGCCTATAATTTCAGCATTAGCAAGGCAGAGGCAACAGAATCAAGAGTTAAAGGTCATCCTTAGCTACATAGGACATACAAGGTCAGTCTGGGCTACTTGAGACCCTATTTCAAGATAAATAAATAAATAAATAAATAAATAAAAAGTATCTTTGGTTCAGTCACTACAACTTTTGGCTTCAAATCCTACTGCAATATGCTACTAGATACATGCTGTCTGTAGCACATTAATCTTCTGGACATTAGGCTGTTTAGGCAGAATAAATGTTGTATGATCAGACAATTGTGAAAAGTGCTATAATGATCTAAGTCAAACCTGCTTACCACAGGGTTGTTTACAGCCTGCAAATGCCAATGTGTAGTTATGATATATATGAAGAATGCAACCTCCTTTTTATTTTTGCATGTGTATATACATGTGCTTTGTGTGTGTGTGTGTATAAATGGGTGTTTTCATGTGTGCAGGACATCATGTGTCTCAGTTGTTGTTCTATTACTGTGAAGGGACACCATGACCAAGTTAACTCGTATAAAAGAAAGCATTTAACTGGGGGCTTGCTTACAGTTTCAGAGTGTTAGTCCATCATCATGGCAGCAAGCAGACAGGCAGGGCACTGGTGCAGTAGCTGAGAGCTTTATGTTGTGATCCATAGGTAGCAGGCAGAGAGACAGATACTGGGCCTGGCTCTGTGCTTTTGAAACCTCAAAACCTCTTTTGCACACTCAGAAATCACATAAATACACTAAACTGGAAGCCACGGTCTATTTGCAAAGGGCCTGTTGGGTAAAAAAGAAGAAAAAATATAATAAAAATAAGATAAAATTAAGAGAGGGAGAGAAGGAGAGAGAGAGAGAGAGAGAGAGAGAGAGAGAGAGAGAGAGAGAGAGAGAGAGAGAGAGAGAGAGAGAGAGAGAGAGCTACTGCTGTCCATGCAACCAACCCTCAAGAGTAGCTTGTTTCCCCAGTGACACTCCTTTGGAGAAAATTAAACTTTCATTTGAAAGTGGTTTTGAAATAGAAAACTGGAAGGACTCAAGAATTGGAAATCTCCTCCTTAGGCTTTTTTTTTTTCCTTATCTGGAAAACTACATGACATGTATTACTAAGACTGAGAAAGAAATCAGGGATCAATACTCAGTCCATATGTCTACTATTATATAATCTGCTTTGCTTCTTTCTTTTCAACCATCGCCCAGATGGTTGCATGCAGACCTATGCAAGCCCTGTGCACAGCCCCAGTCTCTGCCTTTTGAGCTTGAGGTTGGGGGTGGTGATTCCTCCAGCAGTTCTTTTATTATTCATGATTGGTTTTGTGATTCGTGTGTGTGTGTGTGTGTGTGTGTGTGTGTGTGTCTGTGTCTGTGTGTTCCTTAATGAAGCTAAAAATTATCCTTTCAAGATCTGTGAAGTTGGAATTTTGATAGGGATTGTGTTGAATCTGTAGGTTGCTTCTGGTAGGATGGACATTTTTTTCTGTATTAACTCTACTAATCCATGAGCATTGAAGATCTTTCCATCTTCTGATATCTTCTTCAATGTTTTATAGTGTGGGTCATGACCCTTTGGGGGGGTCAAACAACCCTTTTACAGGGGCCATTCTGGAAAACACAGATAGTTATATTATTATCCATAACAGTAGCGCAAAATTACAGTTGTAGTACCAATTAAAACAATTTTATGGTTAGGGGTCACCACAACATGAGGAACTGTATTAAAGAGTCTCAGCATTAGGAAGGCTGAGAATCACTGTCTTAAAGTTTTATCATACAGATCTTGCATTTGCTTGGTTAGAGTTACTCCGAGATAGTTTATATTTATCGAGACTGTTGTGTAAGGTGTTGTTGCCTTGATTGCTTCCTCAGTCCATTTGTCATTTGCATCAGAAAGGCTACTGATTTTTGTGAGTTAATTTTGTATCCAGCTACTTTGCTGAAAGTGTTTATCAGTTGTAGGAGTGTTTTTCTGTACAATTTTTAGGGTCACTTATGTATGCTATCATATCATCTGCAAATAAAGATACTTTTGATTTCTTCCTTTGCAATTTCTATCCCCTTGATCTCCATCAGATGTCTTACTGCTCTAGCTAGGATTTCAAGTATCATACTGAAGAGATATGGAGTGAGTGGACAGCCTTGTCTTGTTCCTGACATTAATGGAATTTGATGTTGGATACTGCTTTTATTATGTTTACTTAGGTCCGTTGTATCCCTGATCTCTCCAAGACTTTTATCAAGAAGGGATGTTGGATTTTGTCAAAGGCCTTTTCTGAATCCAATGTGGGTTTTACCTTTCAGTCTGTTTATATGGTCGATTGCATTTATTGATTTTTGTATATTGAATCATCCCTGCATCTCTGAAATGAGGCCTAATTAATTATGGGGGATGATTTTTTGATGTGTTCTTGGGTTCAGTTTGTAAGTATTTTACTGAGAAATTTTGCATCTGTGCTCATAAGGGGAATTGGCCTGTAATTCTCTTTTTTATATTTTTATGGATAACTGTGGCCTCATAAAACAAATTGGTCAGTGTTTCTTCTGTTTCTGTTTTGTGGAATAATTTGAGGGGTATTGGCATTAATTCTTCTTTGAAAGTCTGTTAGAATTCTGCACTCAAACCATCTGACCCTGGATTGGTTTTTGGATTGGAGACTTTTATTTAATGCTTCTGTTTCATTAGGGTATTTATTTATTTATTTATTTATTTATTTATACAACTTTCTGCCTCCATGTATACCCATACGCCAGAGGAGGGCGCCAGACCTCATTACAGATGGTTTGGAGCCACCATGTGGTTGCTGGGAATTGAACTCAGGACCTCCGGAAGAGCAGACAGTGCTCTTAACCACTGAGCCATCTCTCTAGGCCCTCATTAGAGCTTATAGATCTGGTTAAATCACTAATCTGATCATGATTTAAGATTGATACATGGTACCTATAAAGAAAATTATCCATTTCTTTTAGATTTTCCAGTTTAGTTAGGAAAGTTAAAGTATGTCCTATGATTCTCTAGATTTTCTCACGACAGCTGTTATGTCCCTCCTTTCATTTCAATTTTTTTTAAATTTGAACATTTACTTTCTGCCTTTTATTTAATTTGGATAAAACTTTGTCAATTTTATTGATTTTTCTCAAAGAACCAGAGCTTGATTTCATTGATTCTCTGTATCTTTTGCTTGGTATTTTGTTTGTTGTATTGATTTCAGTTCTGACTTTGATTATTTCATATTGATTAATGAATTCCCCAAAAGGAGCAGATGAATGAAAGGAGTTCATCTGCTCCTTTTGGGGTATGTTCTAGAGTTTTCAGGTGTGCTGCTAAGTAGCTAGCTTGAGATTGCTCTATTCTTTTTAATGCACTTAGTGTTGAATAGATTCCCTCAGGTCTAGGAATAGAATATGCAAGGGCGATGGAATTGTCAAGAGGCGCAATTTAAAACTGCCTCAAGTTTGGTCTTTTCCTCCCTTCTCACCCTCTCCTTCTTATGATAGAAATCACCTTCCTGTTGTGAGCAAGGAACAGAGCGACACCTCCAGCCAAGACCAGCAAAAAAACTGCTGTCCTCAGCTCAGTAAGCACAAGAGAATCAAAATCCTGACACTGATTTTTTATTATCTAGCAAATATATATATTAAAAATGGATTAGTGTGTGTGGTGTATTCAGGCCTTTGTTAGAGTGTGAAGGGTCGGAAGACAACTTTGGGGGTACTCTTTCCCTTCCACCGTATGGACTCCAGAGACTAAATTCCCGTCATCAGGCTTGGGAGAAAGGGCTTTAGCATGATGTGTCATCTTGTTGGCCCTCTAGCAAATATATTGTGTAGGGATATGGGATCTTTTGAAACAAGAAACCCACAAATAACAATAATGAACATGATATTTTGACTTTGTAAAGTTTGAAAATCACTAGTCTCGGTCACTCTCCTTATTCGATGGATAGATAAAATAAATTGTGATTTCAGGTGACAGACATTTTGTGGCAGAGTCACTTTTTAAAAAATTTTTTAGTTGATTTTTTGTGGATTTCACATCACGTGTCCTAATCCCATTCATCTCCCTGACCCTTCACCTCTGCCCTCTTGCCTTTTTCACCTCCCCTCAAAATAAAATAAAGTTTAAAAGAAAACCAAAAACCCCAAACCAAAACCAAAACCAAACAAACAAACAAAGAAAAAAAAAATGAAGTCTTGGTGTGAAAGCCGCAGTCTGACACAGTGGTGAGTCATACCGTTTACCCTTTAGCTCATGCGTCTTCACTTGCGAGTGTTCTTTGCTCTGGTTCGATACCCCTGGCTCTGCTACCCCCTTAACACCGGGCCCGCACTGGGACTGCTCTGGGATATCCCGTTGCTGCTTTGTGTCACTGGAGATCCTGAAGCATTGGATCTGCAGATCTGGCCCCTTGCATGCTCCAGCAGTTCATGGATGAGGTGGATGTTGGGGTGGGCTAACTCACAGCCCTGGTTCTGGTGTAGCTGGGCTGGTTAGCCCGGCACCTTTTCCTTATCGTCACCACCAGGGTGAGCTCTTCAGCACTGCCCTCGCTAGTTCCCCCTCTGCGGCTGGCCCCAAGGCCTAGGGGCCAGTTTTCCTGCACTCACGCTTCGGGACCAGCTCATCTGCACTCACAGCACCAGAGCCAGCTCTCCTGTTTTGCCCAGGTGAGGTACGGGGCCCATTCTCCTGAGTGTTGCAGTTGGTAACTGCAGGGCCAGCTCCCCCGCCTACTGTCTACCATAGACGGCACGGGGAGGGTGGGGGAGAGCGGGGCAAGGGCATCTTGCTCACTCACACCGCCTCCGCTCATGCAGGTGGAATGGGGGCTCCGACTAGGTCTCCTGCTCTCACTCCCTCAGGGCCAGGTCACCTGTGCCCTTCCCAACTGGGTAAGCTCTACTGCCTTGCCTAAGCAGAGCCTAGGGCCTGCTCTCCACCCCAGAGTGCTGCAACAGCTCTCCCACTCTCAGGACCTCAGAGCCAGCTCTCCCACAGCCACGGGCAGTGAGGGGCAGGGATGCAGGGCATCTCTCCCTTGCCCACTCCACCGTACTGCAGATGAGCAGTGGGGCCAGATTTCCCATGCATGTTCGTGGGGCCAGATCACCTGTGCCCACCCCGATAGAATCAGCTCTATTGTGCTGCCCAGGCGAGGTGCAAGGTCCCCTGTCTCTAGTGTTGCAGCCAGCGAGGAGCAAGACCAGCTTTCCCGGGCTTGTGACCCCAGGACCAGCTTTCCTGCCTGCTAGGTGGTAAGGGGGAGTCACATTTTTTAACCGAAAATTTTTTCATATAATATGTTTTGATGACAATTTCATCTCCCCCAACTTCTCCCGATTCTTCCACCCTCCCCACCTACCCAACTCCAGGTCATTTTTTTTTCTCCCTTTAGAAAACAACCAGACAAACAACAAACAAACCAGGATTTTAAGAAAGAAAAAAAAGAAAAAAATATAAGAAACACACACACACCATAAAAACACAAAACCAGAAATCGTAATATACAGGCAAACGATCAGTAAGACAAAATGTCCAAACAAAGCCATATGAGACACAAAGTCTACAAGAATACCGCTGGGTGTGTTTTATGTTGCCTGTATACTGCTCGGTGTGGGGCCTGTGTTTAACTGCAGTTAATATGCCCAGTGAATAGAGTCACATTTCTAGTTAAGGCCTCTTTTCTGTGTGTCCAACAATTGTTCTGTTAGTTTATAAAAATGGCCTCATCACTGAAAAACTATTATGTGAAGGGCAGATTGGCTTTCTTGTTCTGGGGATGTAGTTGAGTTGGTAGGATGCTTGCCCAGTATGCCTGAGGTCCTGGGTTTGATCCCCAGCCTGGCATAAACAGGGATTGGTAGCATGTATCTGTAATCCTAGCACTGGGGATTGGGTGCAGAAGGAGCAGAAATTCAAGCTCATGCTTGGTTGCACAGGATGTTTGAGATCATCTTGAGGTACGTGAGATCCTGTTTAAGGGGAAAAAGGCAGAGTGATGTATAAAGAAACACACTGTGCTGCAAATCATGCTTGACAAATCCAGACAGCAATGATAAAATGGTGTGTGAGCGTACAGAGGTAGGCAGGTTGGAAGACAACCTCGATTGTCCTTCCTCGGGAGCTGTCCTTGCTGTTTTCTGAGACAGGCTCTTTCACTTACCAAGCAGGTAAGTCTGGCTGGCCAGTGGACCTCAAGAATCTGCCTGTCTCCTCTGTGCAGTGACAGGAAGATGTCACAGTACTGGACT
>NW_004949154.1:1925529-1942174 GCF_000317375.1 Microtus ochrogaster | reverse complement strand
TAGGTACCTTGTGGTGGCCTTATCTAATGCATTTTTCTGATGACATAGTGGTCTGTGCCTTTCATTGCCCTACAGTTATTGTCCATCTGTGTAAATCAGAGACAATTGGTAGTAACAAAGGTGCTTCTATCCACGGAGATGAAAAGAACTTGGTCTGTAGGAGAAGAACAGGCTCTCCCACCTCCCTAAAGCCGGTTTGCACAGGCTCTCCTACACCTCCTTCCCAGCCAGTTTTGCACCAAGTAACCTATTTATACCAGCATTTCTGCTGTTTTGAGGCAGAATATCTCTTGAGCATCACCTGAACATTTTCCCCCATCAAAGGGAGCAGTCTGGGTCTGAACCAGTTTAGCTTCTTATTGGTTGCTTCATTATTAAGCTAAAAAGTTGAAATATATTTATTTCATATTTTCATGAGATTGACAATTACCCTGTTAAAATCAATTATGTTTTTAAAAATATTTTTTGAGACTTTTCAAAAATATTACTTATTTGAATGTTTTTGCTTGCGTGTATCTGTAACACAATATGTGTGCAGTGCCTGTAGAGGCCAGAAGAGGGCGATGCCTCCTCTGCAACCGGAGTTACAGGCCCGTGAGAGTCGTGTGGATGCTGGGAATCTAGGTTCTTCACTCGGTGGTCTTAACCGCTGAGCCATCTCTGCAGCCTGAAAGCAGCTATGTCTTACTAGGAAGCCTCGGTTCTGGCTTCAGAATGAATCCTTATTCTTTCCTCACCGCTGCACTTCTGCCCAGACTTAAGATGTCTCTACACTTTAAGAATGTTTCACTCTAATTATTGGAGAGGTTGAAACAGGAGAATGGCAAGTTCAAAGCTTGTCTGGACAGTTTTGGGAGTCTCTGAAAGTAAGAAGAAAACAAAAGGCTGGTGCTGGAGAATGAGCTCAGCGGTGGAATGTTTTCCAAGTCTACTATGTATGCCAGGCAGCAGATTCAACCCCAGACTTAGGGTTTACGACCACCAGGGGGCGTGGAAGCCTTCGCTTGTCCGCGTGGGGCACAGTGGTAGACGGGCGACCACCAGGGGGCGTGGAAGCCTTCGCTTGTCCGCGTGGGGCACAGTGGTAGACGGACCGGAAAAAGGGGGTTGGAGTAGAGAACCGCAGGGCTGGCTCGTCAAAGCCCAGCCTTTCTTGACTATCTTTATGGCAGCGGAGGAAGTCAGTAGGAGAGCGCACACCGCAGAGGGCAAAGTCCGGTTGGAATTAAGAAAGTATCTATGACCTTTAAAACTGAACGCAAAGCGCAAGATCCTCCCTGAACTAAATCTTCGCTGGCTCCGATTTTTGACCACCATCCCGCTTGACGTGTTATCCAAAATCAAATAGGGAGGAGACGGGGGGCACTGTTGAAGAGGGAAGGACAGTGAGAGGAACCCCACTTTTTCACAAATTCTTCAAATCCCGAGGCTCTTTACAGCAAGGGGATGTGTGGGACTTTTCCAAATCAAACGTCTTTATCCTACAACCCTGCCCTGTAGTTACAAGTCAGTCACTTCTTTTCTCGCATAGACTTCGCAGCTAACTGCTAAGTAGTTTCTGATTTAAGGCTATGGAAACGGAATTCTCTCGAGGAACAGGATTTCCCTAACAGTTATTCAAATTGTTAGTAAAAGATGACTGAACCGCCTACACGTCTCCAAGAGGCCCCAGGGCCACCAACAGCATAACTCTCAAATTCCTAGCCACAGCTCAAATCCGGAGTTTCATCTTCAGTTACGTTCTCTGGAACCGGTCTCTGAGCCGGATCATACAATTCTCTACCTCGCAGATCCGAACTTTGAGGCAGAATATCTCTTGAGCATCACTCGAACATGTTCTCCCATCAAGTGGAGCAGGAACCAGCTTGTCTTTAACAGGACGAATCCGCGGAGGGCTGGACAATATGGACAGTACGGAAAATATGGAATCGAAGCCAGACAGATCTCTTCTCTTTTTCTCTGTCTTGCGGGACTGGGGACCCCGGACGCTCCTGCTTCTTGGGATGCCACGACGCACCGATGGCGCTGTGCGCGTGCGCGCGGGCCCTTTAATCAGGAGCGCGGGCGCGGCCCAGGTACGGGGCGGGTCCAGGGGCGGGCGAGCGCTGAGCCGGCGCTGGTCTGGGAGCCGGATTTGGAGCGCGGCGCCGGCGGGGGCCGGAGGGGGCGGCGCGGCGGACCTCGGTGGCCTCGGACGCTCCTCCTCGTGAGCGGCCGCCGCCCGCCTCCGCCTGCGCTAGCAGCTCCCTCGCCCCGGCCGGCACCGGCTGCCGCTCCAGGCCGCTCACCTGGGACGCGCTTACCTGGGACGCGGTGCCCGCCGCCCGCACTTGGGCCAGGATGAAGGACCGGCTGGAGCAACTGAAGGCCGTGAGTTTGTGGCGCCTGGGGATCCGGTGGGCCGGGGGCTGTGGGGGATCGGCCGCCAGGAGGAGAGGCGTGGGAGAGGGGCTCCCCTTAGCTCCCCTAATCCAGGTCGCGGGGGTGCTCTGCGCGCTAGGCCTCTATCTTAAGCCCCCGCCTCATCCCGCGGAGCTCTGTACCCTCCCCTCCCCGGCAGGGTCACGTGCTCGGTGATTCACCACCTAGCCCGATTTCCCTGAACGCCGGTAACCCTCTCATTCCCTGTCCCCCCCCCCCCCCAACCCCCACAGCCAAGCTGACCAGTGTTCCTTCAGACCTGGATCCACCCCGGTGCTTGAAATCAGTGGGGCTTATGAGGTCAGGGGACTCACCCTCACCATCTGCCTTCTGTCGCCTGGCACTGTGCCCCAAATCGGTCTCCTCTCCTCTTCCTTATTTCCCTCCCGGAGCACCGGGCAGGGCTACCCCATCCCCGGAGTAGCTGAGAGTTCCGGGTGACCTCTGGAGCTGTAAGCTTGTCAGGACCTGGGACGGGCTCCCCTCCTACCAGCCGGTGGTCTCTACTTTTCCTCGCATCCCCTGAGACAGCTGTGGTCGTCTCTGCCGCACAAAAGCTGAAAAGCTTAGGTCACTTGCTTGTTTGAGCCCATTTCCTTGTCTGTCGAGTGAGAATCACCCTCCCTTAGAGGTCTGGAATGAAGATTGAACGACACGGTGGGACTTGATATAGGGAAGTGCTGAAGGATGAAACTCTGAGATATAGATTCATTTAGTAAGTCATTGAGTACCTTCTGCTGGATAGGGTTAATGTGTGAAACTTTGGGGACCCACCCAGTGATACAGGCTGGCCCTTAATGGAATATAAAGCCCAGCCCTGGATATGCACAGCCAAGCCCATCTACCTGCCACACTAGAAGCTTCGGCCTCAGTGTTTAGACCTGGGGAAGGCCTCACTGAATCTTCCCAGGTGATTAAGGAGCTCCTTAGAGTTGGGAAGTATTAGCCTGCATTAGCACTGAGGCTTTGTCCTGCCTGGCCCTGCTGGCCCTGCTGTTTACTGGTTATCCTTTAAACTCCAAGCTTAAGTTTTGTTATCTGTAAAATGAGTAGTGTGCAAGCTAAAAGCAAGCAAGCCTGCAGGAGAGCTTTTTGTATGACACGTAGGACTTAATAAATAGCGTTATGCTAATAACAGTTTTTTTTTTTTTTAAATAGAAATGGTGGCAACCAGCGGGTTGATATTGTAATTGTCTTTTTTTCTTCTCCCTTGCTAGGGTGAGATCTTCCTGACCTGGTTCACGTGCTCTGGATACTGGGCTGTAGTGTAGGCTTAGAAGGCAGAGAAGAAAGGGCAGTTGCTTATTTAGTGGGAGGGAGCCTCTGCCCCAAATTTGCTCTTTTGTATTTGAACCTCAGGGCATCCTTGTTAAGCACAAAATTTACTTGTCTCTGTTTTATAGGTGGGAAAACTGGAGCTCACTAGGGGGAGGGACACCTCCTGCCAAAGAGTTCAAAGCTGAATAGCAGTCAGAGGCAGCTTCCTTTCCTTAGTGAGGGGCTCTGGACTTAGTATCTGGACTAAGATACTCCCTGACTCTCTTCAGTAGCTGGTTGTCAACACAGTAGTCTTAAGTGAGTTTTGAGTCCCAAGAATAAGGCATTTTCCAGGAAACCAGAGCAAATCCCTATGCCTTTCAGTCCTCCAGGGTGAAGCCTGGTAAACCAGGGCTAATGACATGTTTCTCCCCTTCAGCTCTTTGGAATGTAGGGAAAGTGGGCTGCTGGTGCCGCTCTATGACAGTGTCTGAAACCACAGGGAGGCTGCTGTCCTGCTCTAGAGCCCTGCAGTGCACAGAGGACTGGCTTCAGGTTCAAAGACTTCTCTAATTGAGGCTTTGACACCCAATAGCTGGGATCCTTTTGCAACTTTGTGCTGCTGCCTCTGCTTCTGCTTCTTGATTATTTTTATTTATCCATTGACAATTCCGTACATGTGTACAATGTATCTTCATTATATTCCACCCAAATCCTCCTCCCTCCACCGTCCTCAGGTAACCTCCAATGCTCCCCCTTTTGTACCTTTGTGTCTTCTTTTTTCTTTTATTTTCCTCTTTACAATTTTTATATAACCAGCTGAATCTGGGAAGGGTTGCCTGCATGCAGATGAGTATGGGACCATCTACCAGGGCCTGGGCAGCCTACCAGGTCCAGAAGGAAGAAAAAAAATTCCCCCTTTCCTAGAAACCATCAACTGCCAATAGCTCCTCACCTAGGGGTAGAGCCTCGTGAACCCTCCCCCACCTGTGGTGGAATGTTGACTGACTAGATTTTGCGTAGGGAATCACACCTTCTGTCCATGGGTTCATGAGTGCTGCAGTCCTGTCCGTCCAGAAGACAGCGTTTCAGAGCGTTTCTCCTCAGCCTGGCTCTTAAGTTCCTTCTGCCTCCTCTTCCACTATATCCCATGAGTCTGGATGGTGGTGGTGATGTGAGTGGCCCAGCTAGGGCTGAACACTCAACTGTCACTCACTTCCAGCATGGGCCAGCTAGGAGTCTGCCTTGACTGCTGCCCACTGCACCAAGGAGCCTCTCTGCCCACGGTTGAGGGCAGCACTGATCTATGGGTATCAATGTAAACATTGAGAAGGCACTTGGACAGCATGACCACTTAGCAAAGCATCAGAAGGAGGTATCTTACCCCCAAGCTTCTAGATGCTTCCTATGTAAAACAAAATTCAGTTGTCTCAGAAGATACTTCTGCCATTATTAATGGTTTCTGTGAAGGATGTTAAGGTTTCTTAACCATTCTGTAGTGTGTCATCGCCTTCTTCCACTCTGTCCCTTAGCTCAGGAACCACCTTTTTTGCAACAAGATGGGGCATGGTCTCTCTCTGATTCCTGTTATATACCAAAAACCAAACCAAAACAAAACAAAAATCAACAGCAAAACAACAACAACAAAAAAAAAACCAAAATCTAAAACCAAAGCAAAATAAAAATATTTGCTAACCCGTGCATGCAGTACATTTCCCGTTGAGCAGCCAGTGCAATGAGTGTCTTTCTAAACCCCAGGCGGAGAGGATGATGGCTGCCTTCAGATGCTGGGGCTGTGTCATGTGCTTGAGACTAGTTGAGCTGTGAGTAGATAGGAAGCGAAGATGTGGGGCTGATGGCTAGAAATCAGACATCTTTAAGAAAGTAATTTAAAAATAATGTAATTAACAGTCAGGCGTGGTGGTGCACACCTTTAATTCCAACACTCGGGAGGCAGAGGCAGAAGGATCTCTGTGAGCTCGAGGCCAGCCTGAGCTACAAATCAAGTTTTAGGATAGCCAGGACTGTTATACAGAAAAGCCATGTCTCAGGAAAGAAAAATGTAATTAGTGGCCCAAGGATGGGGCAGGCCAGCTGAACAGGTCCTGAGTCCTCCAGCATGAGAAGCAGGAAGACTGTTGAGGTATTGAGTGCTGTAGGGATTTGAGCATCTCTTGAGGGAGGGACGAAGAGTGAGATTGAAGGCCTCCATGGACCCTGAGAGTGTATGCTTCTGTGAGATGTTTTTTATTTGTCTTACTATTCTGGAGTCCACAAGGGTCGAGGCACCAGCGTCACAGCTGTCAAGGGGACCACTGTGCAGGTGAAAAAGAGATAATCTATGACAATCTCTGATGGCTATCTACGACAGTACACGTGAACTGTCCGCACTTAGCTCCTTGGGAGCAATGTCCTCCCTAAACCACAGGGCTAAGTGTAGTCACAGGACCTGGCTTACCTTATCTGCTGACTCTTCTCCTTGGGGCCATCAGTGTTTTCTTGTTGACCTGGAAGTTTGCTGGGAATGTGCACTGTCTGCTCCTGGCCCTTCTTACTAGCTGAACTTTGACTCTACCGGACAGCTTCTAGCCAAGAAACCTTTTGTGTGCTCCTGTTTATATTCAGTAAACATTTGCAAAGTGCCTATTGTGTGTCAAGCCCCCACAGTAGATGCTGGGATGTAGTATCAAGCAACACTTGTTTCTGGCACTTAGGAAGTTCACAGTTGGGTGGAAAGAACAGAGGATTAGACAACATGACGTGTACTTCTTGTGATAGCAGCAACTACTGGAAGACCCTGCTGACTGGCCTCTAGGAGACAGGAGATGAGTCTGGGGGTGCTATTCCCAGCTGTCGTTTTTCAGTGGAGGTCCCTCTTCTAATAAAATAGAAGTTATTTGGAAGACAATATGGATCCTAGATTTTCTCTCCCTTTGGTGGGTGCTTCATATATAAAAGCATCAAGAACATAAAAACATGCATGCTTGCATCCAAAGAGGGGTTTAGTGGTGTGTGTGTGTGTGTGTGTGTGTGTGTGTGTGTGTGTGTGTTTGTGTGTGTATAGTAATCCTGTCCAGCATAATCAGAATTTTTTAGCTGTATAAGAGGTTTGGCAGAATTATTGTACAAAGTCCTTATCTTAAAGAGTAATTGGTCAAGTTGGGAAAACAAATATATTTCATGGAAAGAGAAACAAAATAAAGCCAACCTCATAATAAAAACAGAGTAGCCGGTGATATATAGAATCAAGGTCAAGACTTTGAGCCCTCCAGAGACCTACAAACAACTAAAATGACTTGGATGTATTGGACATTCTAAGACCAAGACCATTAGGGGACTGCAATGAATCAGTCGCTCAACAGCCTAGGCTTAACTTTTGACTCTGCCTGTCTTGGTCTTGCTGCTACCTAAAGGCCTGCCCCTGTCCTTCCCCACCAGGAGTTCCAGATCTCCGTGGACACAAAGTTCCCCTTAGAGTAATGTGCTGTAATCCTCTCAGAAATCAGGGGCTGCACCTTTGCATTAAAGCAAATTTAGTCAGCGAGTGTTTACCTATCTGCACTCTGGGCTTTGGATCATAATAAATCTTAACATACCAACTTGCCCTTTGCTGAGATCCCATTTTTCTTTAGTAATAGGATTTCCGCCCGGTCTGGCTTCCCTCTGCATCTCTCGCTGTGCCAGGGAGGGCTGTTTTGCTGTCGGTAGACAGAAGCTGGGATGAGAGTGACGGGGATTGAGTGGGGATTATAGACCCATCAGCTGGAGCCCAGAGAGAAAATGCTGGGATGAGAAAAGGGATTAATTTTATTTTTATTCCTGTGAGCTTGGGGGAGGTTAGGGGACTAGCAGGAGAGGTCCATATTGTCCTCTCTCCCTCCCCAGTGCTGCCTTCCTATGCTGTTATTCTTGCACCGTTCCCCAGATTCATTCTTTGCAGGATTCATTCATTCCCTAACTGCAGCCTAGTCTAGCCCAGCCATTGCATGAGCTTTGTGTTGGTTTGCAACTAAGTAAGTTAGTGCTTTTTTTTTTTTTTTTAAATGTATTACCACTGAGTAGGTTTAAAACCTACTAACATTATCTTTTTTTTTTCTTTTTTTCTAAGACAGTCTAGTCCTGGCTCTCCTGGAACTCACTGTGTAGACCAGGCTGGCCTTGAACTCAGAGAGATCTGCCTGCCTTTGCCTTCTAACTGCAGGGATTGAAGTTGTGAGCCGCTGTGCACAGCTTCACTAGTCTTCATGAATTACTCTTTGTATTCTAAGTCATCTCTTTAAGGCTGGTGACTCAAATACTTGTCATGTGAACTACGGCAAGTATCTCTTATTGAGCAGATTATTACTGGGCAGGATTTTGGGTTGATGCCTGGCACACCTTCTCTCCAGTCCTCTCAGTTCTACAAGGGGAGGTGGCAATGTCTGCCAGTTCTGCTTTACAGGTGAGGCTTGGGTTTGATTGAGATATGTCCTCAGCCAGGAAGTGGTGGGATCAAGAACGAACCTGTCTGTTTTGCTTCTTATCTTCCCACACTGTCTCAGACCACAGACTGCCTGTGTACCTCCTCCCCCCAAGCCATAGGAGATCGTGAAAGGCCTCTGGGGTCCCAGCACCCAGCATCCTGCGTGGCAGTCACATGTTACACCTTCTCTGTCTGCTGGTCCGCATCAGCTTGACTCTTACACACTGACATATCCCTTACTCATTATTATGGTTGATGTTTTTTGTTCCACTCCCTGTGGTAGGTGATACTTTACCTGATTGGAGTAGAACGTTTACTCAGGGAATCCATAACTTAGCTAATGAAGCCAGAAGTCACTTGTTCATCCCCAAGGTCAATGAATTCCAAGGGTCTTCCCTTTATCAAAATTCTAGTGTCAGGATGTCACAGAGGCTGTCTAAATGAAAACCTCATTTTTCCCCTGGTAAAATCCTTCTTATCCCCTAAGGCTAGGCTGTGGCATCATCACCATGGGAAAGCTTCCCAGGTTAAGTACGTAACTGTGCATTCCCTGATGCCCTCATTTCTTTATTTTGTTGATACAAACATAGCCATATGGTGCTAGTATTGCAGTTTCAGAAGCTTCCAGTCCTGTCAGGTCTGGGGCCCTGGAAGAAAGCAGACCACACACATATGTCATTTATTTCCTTCCCAGTTGAAGTGTAAACCACTGGGTACTAAGCCATTCAGTAAGTGGATGGAGTTACGCCGTTGACGGCTTTACTTCTACGCAGATTGTGTAGTTGCCGACGGTCCTTGTCTTAGTCTCCTTTGTGTATGGCCCTCTTCAGCTTTCTCCCACCACTGTCTTTCCTGTTAGGTCACCTGCTTTGTGGCCTTTGGCTGTTTCTGTGGCAACATTTCCCAGTGTGTGGAGACAGAGTGAAGTTCAGCTCCCACCTAAAGAGATTAGTAGAGTGTGTACTGTCTGGGTATGCCAGCTGTCTGGGTTAGGGCAGCTTGGTGTGGCATGAGGTTTGTTTAGTTCTTTAAATTCTTTCTTTTAAAATGCTTTCAGGTTCATCAAGGATAAGACAGAGAGATCCTTTCTACTCGTCCAGTTGCACCCCTGTTAATGTCTCACTTGTATATTCATCAAACAAAAAAAGTGATACTGGCACAAGATTCCTCACTAAGCACCAGGCTTTCTCTGGGTGTTTTTGTTATACCACTAAAAATCCCTTTTCTGTTTTAGGATTTAAGCCAGGACACCTCAGTGTGTCCGCTTCTCATGCTTCCCCAGCTTCCTCTGTCCTGACACAGTTTCTTGGTCCTTCCTGGTTTGTCATGACTTTGTTGGCATGACATCCCACTTTAAAGTTGGAAATGCATGTCTCTGGGCCAGGACTGCATGCTGCAGCTGGAGTGGGGGGAGGGGTAGGTTGAGAACAGGTTCCCCTGGCTCGGGAACACAGCTGTTGGCACGGTAGCTGGCATCTTTCAGCATTAGTTCCTGGAAGATAGTGCAGGGATTGCATGTCGTGGTAGATAGGAAGTGCACGCCTTTGGAGAGCCTTCCTCTCAGCGCTCAGTCAACACTGCCTGCTCGGCTGGGATGTGATGCTGTAGAAGGATCATGCTGGGAAAGAGGATAGGGAAAGGAAGGATCCAGCAGATTTGAGGAGGAAAGACCTTGTCCGTTTCTTCCTCCTCTCTGGACTGGAGGAAGAGGAAGAGAGTCAGAGATAGGCTGGGTCAGGGGTTGAAAGACCTAAAGGGAAGCTGAGCTCAGAAGGAGGAAGAAGAGTTTTCTGTCCTGGCTTCAAGGATGAGAGTGAATGTAGGGTGTGGTGTTCTCACTCAGACTGGTCTTGCTGGAAATTTCCTCTGGGTAAATCAACTCAGTTTTCCCAAACGTTGTTTTGCATGCACTCTCTTAGAAGCTCCCCTCTGAAAGGCTCTCGTGTTTGGGTGAGGTTGGGCACCCTGTCTTCTGTGTATAATTTCTCATTATAATGCTGCCCCCCTCCTCATGTGGTACTGTAGTCATCTCTTTGCCCTGCTGTCTCCCAGTTTAGCCGGAGAGAACCTGGAGAGTCAGGGATGCTGAGTTTGCCTTGTGAGTCTCCAACACTTGGACCATTACTTGGCAAGCGTCAGATGTTCTTCTGGTAGGAAGAATGCAGGAACACATAAGCCTGTAGGGGGGGAGGAGAGTCTTTTGGGTGTGGTGGTTGGTTATGAAACCTTGAGATCCTCCTCCAAGTTAATGCAGTAATGAAGCTTAGATCATATTAAAGAGAAGTCCAGAATGAACATTGTTCCTTATTAGCCCGGTGATTCTGAAGGAATTAACCTTCCTAATTTTTATAGCTGTAACATCTACCCAGAAGGCCTCCCTTCATCTCCTTCCTTTCATGAAAATGTTCAGTGTTCTACTCTGGATCTAGCTTAGGTCTTGAGAAGCAAAACCAGGTGGTAGTAACTCAGGATGTGGGAATGGGATTTCAGTGTTTATTTTAACAAACAGAATGGAAGGCATTTTGAGACATATATAGAAGGTTAAGAAATATTGACCCTATACTAAGACCCAAGAAACGATTCAATTCCATAAGCTATGAGTCAGTGATAGTCTTAGAGTAACAGTATAGCAATAGTCTTCTAGTTTACTCTTGTAGGAATTTCAATAGCTTCTTTCTAAATAACACAATAAAAGTCAAAACAGAAAGGACAAAGTATTAAATGAATGATAGAAAGAGTGGTAATTTTTTTTTTTTTTTTCGAGACAGGGTTTCTCTGTGGTTTTGGAGCCTGTCCTGGAACTAGCTCTTGTAGACCAGGCTGGTCTCGAACTCACAGAGATCCGCCTGCCTCTGCTTCCCGAGTGCTGGGATTAAAGGTATGCACCACCACTGCCCGGCAAGAGTGGTAAATTTGTGAGAGAGTTGCTGGAGCACAAACCAGAGAGTCTTGTTTCAAACTCATACATAAGAAAAGTGAAAGGCTTCAAATACATGAACTGAATTCCGATTGTCTGAATTTCCCTCCTCACCCATCACTTCTGAAAACTGGCATTGGAGTCACACGGAATGGGTGCCCCGTGCTGCTCTGCACACTTCGCGTGTAATAGCTAATAGGAATTTTGTGATCAGAGTATTCTGGCCATGTTACAGCTGAGAAAACTGAGGCAGAGAGAAGTAACCTGTTCAGGATGGTAGCTCATAGCCGTGAAGTGCCCTGCTGGGTCTTCACCGCAGAAGCCAGATGTACCTGTGTCTCCATATTCATGGACAGAGGCAGGGATACACGCACGATACCCCTTTGACGTGAGGATACGGGCCCATCTAGCTTAATTTTATGGATGTTGTAGCATCCTCTAAAATAGGTGAAGATTTGTCATTGAGACTGCAGAGAGGCCCTTTCAGGCGCAGGCAGAGGCTCTTATGGCTCTGCTAGAGTAGAGTCCTAATGATGCCATTCAATGTCTAAATTGCTTTGGATGAGTTAATTAACCTAATTAGCAGTTACCCTATCTGTAAGTGGGGAAAGTAATATTTGTCCCTCAGGGTTGGTGTGTGACTTAAATGACACATTTGAAGTCATGGAAGTAGCTGTGACAAATACACATAGTTATCATCTACTGTCATTGCTGTGACAAAGTACAAGCGAGAGTTCTGGGGACTTTGGCTCTTGACATCTAACTGGCTGGTTTTGAACTAATCTGATGATGGCTGTATTCCTCGGTGTCTCCTCCTTTCAGGCAGGGCCAATGTTTTGCCTTTATTTTGCCTTCAGGTAGACAAGACGTTGAAAGGAAAAGCAGGAGGCACACCTCGGGTATCACTGTCTGCCGATTTCCTCTTTATTCTATGCAGAAGATGAAACTCAGTGAAAAGAGGAAGTGTTCTCTCAGGGACGGTTTGTTAATAAAGAAAATTGTCCATGGGAGAACTGAGCGTTGGAAAAGGGTCATCTGCTTTTTCAGTGGAGGAACAGAGCTCTGGGTACCCACTGAGAGCCCACATACTCACTTAGAATTTCTGAGTCTTTAATCAAAGAAGAGGGGCAGGGTACTCAGGTTGGGCCACCGTATGCCCTGTATGCATGTGTCCATATGTCCGGGGCCCTGTGAATGGTGAGTGGTGTCTGTCTTTGGGAGTTCCCAGACCCTGGTTCTAGAGGAGGCAGCTTTCGAGAAGTGGGCAGCAGGGATAAGAAAAGGGGGATGTCATCGTCCCTCTGAATCACACAGGTCAGGAGAAAACTGGGTTTATAGAGCAGAGTCTGTGTGTGGAGTAAAGGACTGTTTCAGCCAGGGGAGAAGACAGAACAATTCATGTTCCGTGCTTGCTAGGAGGGCGCCTTCCCCCAGTTCTTTACTAGCCAACTAAGTCTAGTCCCCTCTCCTCTCTTGATTCATCTCTCTACTCCCTTCTTAGCTGCTGCCTACTTTAGTGATTTTCCACCTCCCTCCCTCCCTCCCTCCCCTCTCCCCAGTCCCAGTGAAGGAAAGACTGCACACTGAAGAGGCGGTGGGGCCCTGGAGTCCCCCTGCTGGGCTCCCCTTACTTGAAGATGCTGGGTGGTTCTGAGGAACATGGGAGGTATCCTGGGAGTTCTCCCAGGCCACAGTGGAGAGCTCAGCTTCTTACTCGGTGAGAAAAACCAATGTTTAATAAAGACATGTATTGTGTCCAAGGCCTACAGCTCCAATTTCACAGCACAGGGTATATTCTGCATGCCTGGGCTGCCAATTTCTTGTTCCAGGCTGCTGCTGGTGGTAGCCTTTGAGCAGGGAGCACTGCAGTAAGAAGGGCTTAGGACAGAGGCCTGATGCCCAAGCTGTGGGCTCTGCAACCAGTAGCTGTAAGACCTTGACTGACTTAACTTCAGACCTCTGGTTTCTAAGCTATAGCATGTAGATGGAATTTGTAGATATGATGTGCAAAAAATGGTAAGGGTGCCTGGCCACCAAGTACCTAGTAGTGGCTATAGGGGGCAAATAAATTTATCTGTTATATGAGCTGATGAAGAATGATCTATGGTCAGACAGACAGAGGGCGGTAGAGAAGGCCCCTGAGAAAAAGACAATCTGCAGAATTATAGTTAAGTAGTTTGAGGTTCCATTCTAGGCTCCTCAACATTCGCTACTCTGCAGAAGGAGTCACCATGTGCCTTTGTCTTTGATATTTGGGGTACACTAGGCTTGAGAAGGGGAGATGAATCCTCGGGTAACTTGCTATTTCCTGAGCCGTTGGTGATATCTTTCATCTCCCCACAGGAGAAGTTATCAGGAGGAAGTGAGTGGCTGGGCTTGTGGTTCTCCTGCACACTTTTCTTCCCGTGGTTGAACTTTCAGTTACTGTAACGTCTTCATTACCACATGTCTTGATTCTTTGATAGTGATGTTGATGTTCTCTTGGTTTGGCTTAGTCATGTGAGTCAAGGATAAAGGGCAGAGTGTGTTTTCCTTGCCTTTGCCGGGGTTTGGGTGCAGACCCTGAGGAACCCGGATTTACCACAGCCACCAGTATCAGAAGAAAAAGAGCCCCTTCCTGGGGTACTTCGTAGAGACGCCAGAGGATGGTTCTGGGTCCAGTGATGTCAGGTGACACATGACCATGGCCTTTTCCTTGCATTTTCTGATGCAGGTTAAATGTTGTTGTTACTTTATGTATTTAGAGGCTATACGTGGGAAGAGCTCTGTCTGAGAAGATGGACATCCAGAATCTATAGTAACCCCATTAGTGTTGGGTATTCTTAACGTTGCGTTTAGCTCCAAAAGCCCTGTTTTACTGTTGACCCAGATTTTTGTCCCATAGAAAACATACAGAGGTCTATATTAATTATAAACTGATTGGCCTATTAGCTCAGGCTTCTTATTAACTAATTCTTATATCTTATATATCTGTGTTAGCCATGTGGCTTGGTGCCTTTTTCAGTGAGGCAGTCACATCTTGCTTGCTCTGTGACTGGCTTCCTCTGTCCTGGATTACGACTGCAGACTGAGCTTTTCTCTTCCTAGAATTTTCCTGTTCTCGTTGCCCCACCTCTACTTTCTGCCTGGTTGCCCTGCCTATACTTCCTGTGTGGCTACTGGCCAATCAGCGTTTATTTAAAATACAAGTGACAGGGTACAGACCATTGTCCCACAGGATTTTACCTTAAAGACCCTTAGACTTACAGTAAGGCTGTTGAGAAGTAGCATTTATGTACAGTGCTTTATTGAGCACACTCACACATACACACATATATGCACACACACATACACACACAAATATATATTCACACGTACATATACACATATATGTATATATGTGCATTATATATAGTCTATTTATAGATTATATAGCTTTATTGAGCTCATTTATGTATATACTGCATAATGTATACATAGTGGCTATATATGTATATAGAAATATATAGACACTATAATGCAATGTAACATGTATATACATACACAGTCACACATATAGACATATAGACACTATAAATATAATGTATATATGACTATGTCTATATACATATACAATTAGACATATAGTCACTATATACATTACACAGTATCTTTATATGTCTATTTACATATTTATGACTATATATGTGTATATACATATACATACACATATAGTCACTACTATATGTGTATGTATATGTATATACATATATAGTCAGTATACACATACACACACACACACAGAGTCATAGGGTTTCTGTTACTGTGAGGAGATACCATGACCATGGCAATTCTTATAAGGGAAACATTTAATTGGTATTGGCATACAGTTTCAGATATTTAGTCCATTATCATCATGGTGGGACATGGCAGCATGCAGGCAGACATGCTGAGAGTCCTATATCTTGATCTGCAGCCAACCTGCCTCCACAGTGACACACTTCCTCCAACAAGGCCACACCTATTCCAACAGGACCATACCTTCTAATAGTGCCACCCCCTATGAGTCTAGCACGAGTCTGTGAGGGCCATACCTATTCAAACCACCACACACATACACACACACACACACACACACACGAGCTCCATGAAGGACCATGGTACTGGTAGAAAGCCCAGTAGCAGGAGTAAACATGACATGTGCAGGAGATGTAGGATCAGGTTGGTTGTGACAGAAAGTGCTTGGTACCAAACAGGGAGACTGAGACTCTTAAGACAGGCATAGTCATCTTCTAAAGCATTTTAAAGAGCAGACCTTTGATTTTGTCCAGTGATACAATATACATATATATATATATATATATTATATATGGGAGATATTTGGATTGGAAAAGAGATGAAGTGGTTGGGGAGGTTGTTGCAGTGGCACAGAGCCTGCTACTCAAGCAAGGTCCTGTGTCATAGTTTCTGCTTTATAGATGAAGGAAAGGAGGCTCAGAGATGCTAAACCATGTTTTAGGGGTTCAGTAACTATCATGTGATAGGACCACATTATAATCCTGGTTTATGTTGCCCCAGCAGAACTGTCTTACAGTTGCAGCCTTTAGGAAGGGGGAGGGAATGGTCTCTTCCTCCTCACAGGGATTCTGTTTTTCTATGCTTACATCTTTAATGCTAGGTGATGTGGAAATTGACACCTGGCAGGTGCTGGTTAGGGGGTGGAGCTCGGTATTGTGCTAAAAGATTTCCATATGTGATTTCTTCAGTGGTCATATAAGTAATAAAGTGTGTGGTGTTAGTATCAACAACGTTTTTAAAAAAATTAGGCATGTGTGATGCTTGAGCGAGGTCTCACAGCTTGAATGGTAACAGGTGCTGGACTGAGTTTGTAGGTCACCAAGGACTATCTTTTCTTTTCCTAGTTCACTTTCTCACTAAAGGTGGACTGGCCATTTGTCTCAAGTTGCTCAAAGCCGAGTGCCATTCTGGGCATTTGGCAGTCCTTGTACACTATCTAGTCTTAGAAGCTCATGTTATAATAACCATTAAGTGGCCATTGTTTCCAGCTTCTGGAAACGATCCTTGGTGGCTCACTGCTGTCTGTTACTCCAGTACCAGTAGATACAATGTACTCTACTGCTGTCCATGGGCACTATATGCAAGTGTTACATAGGCATGCATGCAGGCAAAGCAGATTAGTAAATCCTTTAAAAAAGGATGTTCTTGACAAAAGCTTACTAACTTCATCGAGGAAGAATGACTTTGTGTTTTCAAGGAAATATGCAGGCATCTTCCCTGGAGAGAAGATCCTGTTGAGACCTCTGAGAAAGTTGAGTGTTTGAGTAATGGAACATTTTGTCTCAAACATTAGAAAGTGATATATGAATTGAGGCTGCAGGCTACTGTGAATGCATTCATCTCAAAGCGATTCAATTTCTGTTCAATACTGGGAAACATGAAATGAATTATTGACAGGTGTCTTAGTCACTGTTCTACTGCTGTGAAGAGACATCATGACCAAGTCAACTCTTATAAAAGAAAGCATTTAATTGGGGGCCTGCTTACAGTTTCAGAGGTTTAGTTTGTTATCATCATGGTGGATCATGGTGGGGAATATGGTGGCACTCAGG
>NW_004949154.1:1919147-1925229 GCF_000317375.1 Microtus ochrogaster | reverse complement strand
AAATAGTGCCACTCCCTGATATCTAAGCATTCAAATATGTGAGCCTATGAGGGCTGTTCTTATTCAAACACCACTACAGCAATTATGGTGTTGCCCTTTGATTGCAGATGATAAGGCTCATGAACAACAGAGCCCTTGAGCTAACTGAAGAATACAAGGGGAGATCTGCAGACTCTGCCTGCAGTCAAGGGAAGTGGGGCTCAGGAGAAGAGGGTGCTGCCATTGGTTCACTAGGCTCCATTCCCTTCAGGAGAGGAAGGTGCCGCCATTGGTTCACTAGGCTCCATTCCCTCAGGCTCTTCTCACAGCACAGATTCCTTAGGGAGCTTGAGTGATCCCATGGCCTCCCCAAAATCAGGTAGGAAGGGTGAAAGAGCTTTTCCTGGAAGGTACGCTGGGCTGGCAGGCAGACACACCAATGAATGTATTCTAACAGATACACATGGTAACCTTGATCTCTGGGGATTTATGATCACTGGGTGCAGACTGATGACAGTAGGCTATGGTGGTTGCTATGGAAGGGTCTTTACAGAGTGGCAGGAGCTTAAGGGAGGTTTTGAATTTTGCATGGGAGAGACAGGTATCAGGATGTCTGAAGTGAATTTGAAGATGACTAAGATTTTGGTAGTTGGACAGATGCATTTTTGGTTAGAATCCTGTGTGGCAGCATGGAAAGAAAGATATTATATTGAAAGGAAGGGTGTGCCTAGGGACTGGAAGGATTCTCAAGTGGTTGATCTCAGGAATGCACTGGGGGAGAAGTGTGCCTGTGGCTGGACTTTAAAGGCCCTTGTGTGCTGTTTTGGGTAGAGGGATTTTGGTCCTAGGAGATAAGCTGTCATTATATGATCTTGGGTGTCAGGAGGATGTAATCAGTTGAGTTTTTTAGGAGATAGCGGTGGACTGAGTAGGAGGACCCTCAGATTCAGCCCCTCTCTTGAAGGTAGCTATTGAGTTTGGGAGCTGACTGTCTCAGAGTAGACAGAAAATCAGTTGCTGGGAAGACCCTTGGAGAGATTTCCCAGGGCCACAAATTTCTGTGGAAATTGTTCAGATTTGTGGGGGTGGTGACAGGTATGTGGGCCTGGCCCTTTCCTTTGCTGGTGGAGTTTCCAGCCATTGAGGGTGGTGTAGAAGGCTGAATGCTGTTGAAGGGCGTGATGAAGCAAGTGTAGGGGCTCCTCTGCCCCAGCTCCACTCTCAAAAGTCAGTGTTCTGAGTGCTTAGAAGCCAGCAGTCCCTGTATAGTCCTGGTCTGGGAGAGAGCAGTCAGGAGGATTTTGGAAACAGATCAGGCTTTTGTTGCTGGGTGGGAATGGAGTCACTTCTACTTAGCCCTTTTGTAATTCTGAGGAGGAAGGCAAATGAGGTTGAGAAAGTTTGCACTCTCTGAGGTTGGTGGAGGGGGCCTGGGGAAGAACTTCCTTCCTGGATAGGGAACAGCATGCTTTTCTTTGCAGTAGGTGGTTTCTAAACACAGGAACATCTTTACTCCAGCTGTGAGGCTCAGCAGCTCAGGCTTTGAAGGAACTGCTTGGAACTTAACATTTGTAGGTTAGAATCTGCCTGCTACTAAACCTTTCTTAGTTTTAGGTTCTACAGCTAGAGTAAATTACTGAAATCCTACCATTAGTAGCAACAAAGTTGGTCTGGCTGTGGAGTTTAGTGACAGAGCACTTTCCTAGTTCCTGTGAAGGCCTAGGTTTTGACACCCCCCCCCCAGTATAAATAAAGCAAAACAAGACAAATGAACAACCAAGGCCCTAATGTTGAGTATATAGCATACTAGATCCTGTGCAGATGTTATGTGTTCATTATCTCATTTATTTGTTTATTATGATTTTTTTTGGCAGATGGGGTTCCTCTTTGTATCCGTGATGTTACCCAACTGCTTTGTAGACCAGGCTGACCTCAAACTCAGAGATCCATCTGCCTCTGCCTCCCCAGTACTGGGTAGGTTTAAAGGTACTATGGCCCAGATAATCTCACTTATTTCTTAGCTAACTTTATAAAGTAGTGCTATTAGTTTTTGACAGTTAAGGAACCCCAGGCTCAACAAGCTGAGTAGTAACTTGCTTGTCCCTTCCTTCCTACTTTGTACAAAGTCAAGAGGTGGTAGAGTTTGAATTTAATTACAGACAAATTAAATTTTTATTCATTTAAAGAAAATTACATATGATATAATTATATATAGAGAGATGTATAGGCATGCATACATCTATCTATCAACTATTATCTATCTATGTATCTTGTCTATGTGTGTATGTATGCTTAAATATAACTCTGTCAATAACAGTGGCTGTTGGTTGTGTCTTTCTTACTCTGGCCTGCTCTGGTCTCTTACAGAAGCAGCTGACACAGGATGACGACACAGACGACGTTGAGATTGCTATCGACAATACAGCCTTCATGGATGAGTTCTTTTCTGAGGTGGGCAGCCTTCCTGTGTTTTTTTTTTCCTGAATGTCTACAAGGAAACACAGTTTCCTCAGTAAGAATAAAGAAACCTCAGATCTTTCAATGCTGGCAAGGGAACAGATGGGCAGGCAGAATTGTTCCAGGGAGATTCTGTTTTCAATTCTTGGGAGTATCTAGACTTTACATCTTACTAAGGAAGTCAGGAGACAGAGGCTGGAGAGATGGCTCAGTGGTTAAGAGTACTTGCTGTACTTCAAGAGCAGCAGTTCTGACTCTGTAGGTCAGGACCCCAGGCTGAACCACCCTTTCACGGGGGTCACCTAAGACCAGTGGGAAACACAGATATTTACATGATGATTCATCACAGTAGCAAAATTACAGTTATAAAGTGGCAAGGAAAATACTGTTATGGTTGGGAGTCACCACAGCGTGAGCAACTGTATTAAAGGTCACAGCGTTAGGAAGGTTGAGAACCGCTGCTCTCGAGGAGCCAGGGTTGATTCCCAGCACCCACGTGGTGACTCACACCATCTGTAGTTCCAATGCCAGGAATCCCGTGCCTTTTTTCTGCTCCTGTGGGCACCAGGCTTGCACCTTGTACACATCATATACATGCAGACAAAATGCTCATGCACATAAAATAAAATAAATAACTAAACAATTTTTAAAAGGTAAGCAGAGGGTAAATTATATGTAATTGAAGATAGACTTGAGAAGTCTTAAGTACATGACTTTTTTTAAAAGTTTTTTTTATATTTTTTAAAAAAGAAAGCAATCTTTTTTTCATTTTACATACCAATACCAGTTTCCACTCCCTTCCCTCCTCCCATTCCACCCCCCTCCTCCATCCAATCCACTCCTCAGAATGGGTAAGGCACATTGCTTTGGGGAAGGTCCAAGACCCTCTCTACTATATCTAGGCTGAGCAAGAAATACATCCAAAGAGAATGAGTTCCCAAAAAGCCAGTACAAGCAGTAGGGATAAATCCTGGTGCCACTGCAATGGCCCCACAGTCTGTTCCTGCCATATGACTGTCACCCACATTCAGAGGGTCTAGTTTGGTCCCATGCTGGTTACTTTCCTGTCTGGCTAGAGTTGGTGAGCTCCCATTAGCTCAGATAAACTGTTTCAGTGGGTGAACCCATCATGGTCTTGACCTCTTTGCTCATATTCTCATTTCTCCGACTCTTCAACTGGACTTCAGGAGCTCAGCCCAGTGCTCCATTGCAGGTCTCTGCCTCTGCTTCCATCAGTTGCTGGATGAAGGTTCTAAGGTGACATTTATGATATTCATCAATCTGACTACAGGGCAAGGCCAGTTCAGGTACCCTTTCCTCTATTTCTTAGGGTCTTAGCTGGGGTCATCCTTGTGGATACCTGGGAATTTCTCTAGTGTCAGATTTCTTGCTAGCCCCATAATGGCTTCCTCATACTACAAGGACATTTGTACAACTATGTTTATAACAGCATTATTTGTTACAGCAAGAACTTGGAAGCAACCTAGATGCCCCTCAACTGAAGAATGGATAAAGAAAATGTGGTACATTTACACAATGGAGTACTTCTCAGTAGTAAAAAACAGTGACATCTTGAAATTTGCATACAAATAGATGGAGATAGAAAAAAATCCATCCTGAGTGAGGTAACCCAGACCCAGAAAGATGAACATAGTATGTACTCACTTGTAAGTGGATAGTAGCTGTAAAGCAAAGGATAACAAGCCTATAGTTCTTGACCCTAGAGAAGCTAAGTTATAAGGTGAACCCTAAGGAAAACATATAGTTATCCACCTGAAAAGGGGAAATAGAAATGACCCCCTGACAAAATTAGAAGCCTGGGGGTATGGGGAGAAGGGAGGGCAGCAGAGGAAGAGGAGGGGAGAAGGGGAGGGAGGAGGAGAACTTGAGGGAATGGGATAGTCAAGATCGAGGATGGATAGGGATGAGAACAAGGAAAGAGATATTTTGATTGAGGGAGCCATTATGGGGCTAGCAAGAAGCATGACAACATTTTAATGATGTCTTTTCTTATTTAAAATTATATAAATACATTGTCAACCTTAGGGTCACAGCTAGGAGTAAAACCAAATTATTGCTTCTTTAGGCCTTTGATTCATATTGGTGAAATTTGTTGTTTCTTATAATTTTCCTAAATGTCTTAATTCTAGTGGTGATAGAGAGAACAAGATGCTACTGGCTTGTGTTTGTAAAGTCACATGTGTACAGATTCATGTGTACTTTGGGCATGAAGAGGGCCTTACCCCTGTAAGTTACAGCAATATGGAGTAGTAGAAGCATGGGGGCGGGGCAGGAGTGTATCAAGACCAGAAATGCTGGCTTTGGAACTGAGAATCCTTAGGTTCAGATCTCCGTTCACTTCTGACCAGCTATTGATTTTGTGAATGTTCTTTAGCCTGCCAGGCCTGTTTTCCTTATCTGTAAAGTGGGATCAGTTATACAATGATTCCCATAGGGTGATATTGGTTGGGTTCGAACTGTTACTAAGCAGCAGGGCAGGAGTTGGGCGTGGCTGTTTGGTCAATAAGAATACTCATTCTGGATGGCAATGTAAGAAGCCATAAACCTCTGTGATCATGTATTTGAGAAATTTTCTTTTTTTCTGTCAGAAATGTATTTGTTTAAAGATACTGCTGTTTTCTTAATTTAATTACATTTAGTGTGTGTGTGTGTGTGTGTGTGTGTGTGTGTGTGTGTGTGTATGGGCCTCTGCACATGTGTAGGTCAGAGGGCGACTTGACTTCAGGGAGTTGGTTCTTTCTGGCCACGGGGGCCTGAGGAATCTAACCTGGGTGACGGGAAGTCTCTTTACCCGTTGAGCCATTTTGCTGTCCGTCTCTCAGTGTTTTAGAGTGTACATATCTTCCTAAAGGCTCCAAGAAGTCCCGTAGTGAAGAATCTTGCTTTCTAGGCTCTCTCGGTGTTTACCTTTCACAGACCTGACGTGGAGCTTTTATTAGCAAGGTTGAGTGGAAAATGTATCATTAAAGCTTTCTTTTGGGGAGTCTTCCTTAGTTTGGGCTGCTATCACAAAGTACATAATTTGGATGGCCTGTAGATAATAGAAACTTTCTTGCTTGGTTCTTGAGCCTAAAAGTTTGTGTTCAGGGTTCTAGCATTATTGGATTATGTTGGGGTCCTTCTTCTAAACTGCAGAGTATTTCAGCTTCCTGTGGCCCCACAAAGTGGAAATAGACAAAGACAGCTAATCCCATTCATGAGGAATCCATCTTCATTATGACCTAGTAACCCACAAAAGCCCCACATTTAAATTCCTTTACATTAAGAATCAATGTATGGCTGGGTGGTGGTAGCACACACCTTTAATCCTAACACTTGGGAGGGAGAGGCTGATGGATTTCTGTGAGTTCAAGGCCAGCCTGGCCTACAAAAGCTAGTTCCAGGATAGGCACCAAAGCTACAGAGAAACCCTGCCTTGAAAAACCAAAAACAAGAAGCAAAACAACAGCAGCAACAACAACAAAAATAAATAAATAATCAGTGTATGAATTTGTGGGGGCATGGCATTCAGTTCATTATAGGTGCACTTAGAAAATGAGACTATTTTGCTGGGGATACAAAGCATATTTCTCTCTCTCTCTCTCTCTCTCTCTCTCTCTCTCTCTCTCTCTCTCTCTCTCTCTCT
>NW_004949154.1:1889918-1919047 GCF_000317375.1 Microtus ochrogaster | reverse complement strand
TGGAGACTGGAGGATGACCTCAGGGTCAGCCTCAGAAATATCCACCTCTTTTGAGAAATTGTCTTTCATTGGCATAGATCTCACCAGTTAGGCTAACCTGGCATCTACTTGTCTGTGCCTTCCCAGTGCTAGGATTACAGACATGCCTCTATACTTTGGGTTCTTATCTGAGTTCTGGGGAACTGAACTCAGCTTCTTAAGTTTACAAGGCAAACACTTTACCAACTGAACCTTTCCCCATAACCCCAAGCTGTTTATTTCTTTACGCTACTTGTATTCATACATTCATCAAACAGACATTTAGAGAGTGACCCTGCACATTTGGCATCGTGAGGTCTTTTCTGTTAGTCTGAGATGAGAAACACAGCGTTGGCATTTGAAGCATCTGAGTCGTACTTACAGAAGAGGCCAAGTTCTCTAGAGCTGGCTAGGAGGGTGTGTGTGGATGGAGCAGTAGAAGCTACAGAGGGACCAATCTTGAAGCACAGGAATTTGCTGCTTGGACTTGAGTTTTGTCACTTTCAAAGTGACTATAATTTAGAAATCTAGGCATGAGGTCAAAGCCGCAGGCTGAGAACTTCTTAACTCCTTCAGTAGGGCATTTGTATGAGAGGGAAGTAGGTAAACTGGTAGATTCTGATTTCTAGGGTCTTCCAGGAGTGAGGCAGGAAGCCTTGGCTGGTCACTTGGTGATTTACTTTTTGACCTCTCTGTCCCATTTCCTTTCCTGCACTTTGCCCTTTCTTGCTTGAGCTACAGTAAAATGTGTATAGTATATAGACTAGCAGATTTATATGACATGTATCTGTATACTGTACTCTGTTTGAAGCCACCTTCCCTACTATGCCCTTCCTTTTCTACTTGGTCCTTCTTCTAAGTTCCTAGTAGTGCTTCATCTACCTTCATCTCTTCTGTGTGTGTATTTATGTGTGTGTGTATAAATTCTGTATGAAAGAAAACATACCTAGTTGACTCTCTGAGACTACTTTAATATGATTTTTTTTCACTTAACATGATGAGCCCTAGTTCCATCAATTTTCCTATAAATGACAGTATTTTATTCTTTATGACTCAATATTCCGCTATACATACATTTTAAGAATCTGTTCATCAGTTGGCAGGTATTTGGGCTCATTTTCTGTCTCGGTAACTGTGACTGTTGCCACAGTCATCATGGGTGTGAGCTGTCTCTACTGCGTGCTGACATCATTTCCTCCAAGTGTATTTGCGGGAGTGGTGCAGCAGGGTCGTATACCAGTTCTGATTTTAGCTTTTCGAGGAACCGCCATACTGTTTTCCATAGTGGCTGTACTAATTCATATCCTACCCACAGTGTATTTCCTTTATCCACCATGTTTGTTCTTTTTATGATTGACATTCTGATTAGGGAAGATTAGTGTTTCGGCTTAGTTGATTTGAGAATATTTTCTTAGAAAACTTGTTTTTATTGGTCAGTCAATTTCTGAGATCATACTTTTTATACTTCCATAAAAGGAAGCTGAAAAACTAAGTCATGATAAAAAACCCTTTAGGGACTAGGAGTTTAGGAGAGGCAAAGACTAGTTCTTAAGCAGTAGAAGAAAACATCTCGCTTTGCTTTTCAACTCACCTAGCCACAGTCTGCCGGGACTTTCTGTTTTCTGTCATTTCAATTCCATTGGAGAATTAGGTTCAGGAGAAGGCCATTGATGCCTTCAAAATAACTACCACTTGCTCGGTGAAATGGCTCAGTGGTTAAGGTGCTTGCCATGCAAGTCTGAAGACCACAGCTCAGATTCCCAGGACCCATGCAAATGCCAAGTAGGCGTGCTATCCACCTGTAATTCTAAGCCTCAGAAGACAGAGATAGGGATCCCTAGAGTAAGCAGCCATGTCCATGGATGCTGGGTTTGATTGAGTGACCCTGCCTCGATGAATAAGGTGTCATAGGGATTGAGGATGATTCCCAACATATACCGCAGGCTCCACATGCATTTGTTCCCGTATGTGTTTATACTCTTGCAAACGCAAGTATGCGTAACACACATTTATGCGTGGAAATGGAAACAGACAAATGCAACTTGTTCCTTACAGTGGGATGACTGTGGTTAATATCACGTGGTGATTCTAATTGGCAGCACCTACCATCAGGAGTAGGTGACTTGATGTTCTTAGATTTTTGTGAGTGGCTACATTAAGATTGCTGTAGGATTCAATGAGACATACTTTTAAAGGGCAGCCTGGTGCCTGGCATATAATCAACGAGCAGTCGTTATTGCTGTTGGTATTTATTGTTATCATCTAACATTCATTATGTCATTATGTACTTGATGTGCTGTAAGCTTGTTCAAGGTCATAAAATGCTAAGAGGTGGAGCTGAACCCTGGACTTGTGCTGTCTGATACTAATTTTTAAAGTTGTATTATCTAGGGTCTCATATTGCTGACAGATAATTGGTAAATAGTCTGAAAACCAACAGATAGTAAAAAGGCACAAGGGATGCATTAGCCTCAAATTTAGTGGTGATTTGAAAAGCCTGCTTTTGGGTTGGCTTATTTCATCAGCAATGCTTCTATTCACTGTATAAAAAGCTCCGGATAAAGAGTTGTGGTCAATTTCCTGTTGGTTAATTGTTGCAGTGCTGATGTCCCTTTCACTTTGGGATAAGGTGGAGAGGCACAGTGGGTGCTGAGGTTTCTTCTGCATCTGCTGCCCCCGCTATACATCTGTTTCAGGGGCCATGGTGTGCAGACAGCTGTGCCTGTGGATGGAGCTGATGTGTACTGTTGCTGATGGTGCTTTATCACAAAACCATAAACTATTGGAACTATTGTAAACAGGGACTGCTTTTTTGTTTCCTGGCCACCCAGACCCAAATAGTCACACAAAATTATATTAATTATTTTGACTGATGGCTCAGGCATATTTCTAGCTAGCTCTTACATCTTAAATTAACTCATTGGCTTGTGGTACAGCGGTAAGATTCTGGTATCTTTCTCCTTCAGCAGCTACATGGCATCTGCCTGACTCTGCCTTTTTTCTTCCTTTATTTCTGTTTGGATTTCCTGTCTTGCTATATTCTGTCCTGCCATCGACTAAAGTAGTTTCTTTATTAACCAATGGTAATGAAACATAGTCACAGCATTCAGAGGGGAATCCCACATCAACAGTTGTCTCTCCTGGTTATTCTCCATGGGTTCCCTGACCTTCTTGACTCTGATCTGAACCTTGCTATTCGAGGTGAGTGATTACTTTCCTCCCAGGGAGGAGCAGTGTGGATTGTAATGACAGTTCTTTATAGACCAATTTCCTCGACAGTGGGCATGGCACTTCCTGGGCCATTTTTTTCATCCTCTTCCACAAATGCAGAAGATGGACAGCTTGCAGCAGGAAGCGCTGCTAAGCATTATTCTCAGGTGTGGACTCTTTTTCCTATGTTGTCTTTCTGATTGTAGATTGAGGAAACTCGACTCAACATTGACAAGATCTCAGAGAGTGTGGAGGAAGCTAAGAAACTCTACAGTATCATTCTGTCTGCACCGATTCCAGAGCCAAGTGAGTGTTGACTGAGTTGAGTCACTCTGTACTGACTCTTTGCACTGGGGCTGAGACAGGCCTGCTCTCCTCCCTTCTGGGAACAGCAGCGGGGTGTATCCATCCCCTCGTGCTAATGTACATATCACATCACAGATCACCTCTCTTCTCTCTCCCCAAGTTCTCGTTCCCAGCCTCCACCACGTCTTCTCTCCATAGTCCCACTTGAACCATTCAAACTCCTCTACTTCCCTGGTCAAACCGCTCATGACTGGTAATGCTCCTCTTATACCCCAAGCCCTGTCCCAGCTCTGTGACTTGGCTTGCATTCTTTCTTTTGACTGAGAGTTGGCGAAGTCCCTTCTGTTTCTTCCTTGCATTTGTTCCTGCTGTTGAGGCAGCCTTTTGTTCCCTTGGGTGTTTTATATTTGCAGAATGCAGTTTAGTACTGTCTTTTATGTTCCCAAGAAAAGCGGATTGTCTGCTTCTGTTCCCTGCCTTATTTTGCTCAGTGGCTCTCCAGTTCCTAAGCACGTGGGGATTGTCTCCTCATGTTCCACCTTCCTCTCCACCTTTCTCCTGCCACCCCTGCTCCATCCTGCTGGTACTTCCCTCATGCTAACCTCTGGCTGTTCCTGCTTCCCTCGTGTTCTTTATGTATCATGCTTTCTCCTTGGGATTCCTGCTCTTAGTCCCTTTGGCTACATAGCTAACCTATAACTTTTCTTTTTAACTAACTAACTAACTAACTAACTAACTAACTAACTAACTAACTAACTAACTCTTTTACCATTTACTAACTTGTAGTTTTTTTATTTTTATTTTTTATTTTTTTATATTTCTGTTATTGTTGAGATATAGCTCTCCTGTCACTGCCTTTTAGGGGGGGCTCTTCTGGATCCCTGAGGCTGTGCTAGGGATTCTCCATAACCATCCCATGCACATCTTGCTCAGAACTTAAACTATACCTTGTGCTACATATCAAGACTTCTGATGAACTCCCTATTCATCTCCTGCCAGGCTCAGCCCCTTGAAAGTGGAACCTGTAGTTTTTCCGTGATCCCTTAGTTTCTCAGTTCCAGGTATGAATGGAACTGAATGATGGTTCTGGATTAAAGGGTTATAGCTCTTGTTTAATTTGTTCCACAAGCCCACCAGAGTACGGTGCTCCATGCATCAGTCGGGCCAGTTCTGGGCATGTAGTAGATACATCAGAAATACCTGCCTCATTAAAGTTGGTGGGCTTTGGGTGAAATTTCTTTTCCCCAGAACTTCCATAGACTCCTCTCCTGTCGCCTGAGATTGAGCACACGTGGCAAGCAAGTTGACTCCCCTAAAAGCGTGACTTAGATTGGGGAGGCTTATTAAGTAAAGCAGATCCTAAGCTCTAACCCTGGGGTATTTGGTTCTTTAGGTCTAGGGTGGGGGTGTGTGGAAAATGCCTTTTGATTTAGTTAATTAGTAATTTATTTTGGATGTGAGGGATTGAACCCAGGGCTTGGTGCATGCTAGCATGTGATCTACCACTGTGCCTTCCCTTAGTCTGAAAGTGCTTTAAGAAGAAAAAGAAAAAAAGAAAAAAACCAAACCATCTTTCTGTGACCATGGTGGTGGATTCTGGAAAGCACACTGAGATCATGGTGCCAGCGGGTGTCTGAGAAAGCTTCTGCCTTGCTGTTGATTTTTGTAACTCGCAGAGCAGTGCGTCCTCTTTTCTAATCGAGTCTACCTCTCCTGTTTCTCCAGAAACCAAAGATGACCTTGAACAGCTCACAACTGAGATCAAGAAGAGGGCCAACAATGTCCGGAACAAGCTGAAGAGTAAGAAGGGAACACAGGAATAAGCCAGTCTCCACCACATCCAGATGCAGCTTCTCAGGGCTCACTTCTCATCTGTCAGTCATCTCAATGGGGGTGACATCACTTGTGCCATTCTTACTGGAGGCTTGGGCACTGTTCCTGGACTGACCTACTATATCCTTAGATATTTATTGCCTCTTGAATTCTCACTGTAGTTGAAAATGCCTAGAACTGAAGTTAGGAAGTGGGAGTTAAGATGAGCTTTCCAAGCTATGGCGGTGGTGGTGTGTGTTGTTAATCCCAGCACTCAGGAGGCAGAGGCAGGCGCATCTCTGTGAGTTTGAGGCCAGCCTGGGCTACAGAATGAGTTCCAGGACAACCAGGGTTGTTACACAGAGAAACCCTGTCTTTAAAAGCAAAGCAAAACAACAACAAAACAAAACATAAAACAAAAACCCAGCCCAAACAAAAACAAAATATTTGTGCTTTCCACTGTATCATTTTATTATTTTAGCTTAGTCCTTCCATTCTTTCTTACCGGTTCCCCAGCACCATGTGCCTTTGAGAGGTAACTGCAGAGACTTACAGGTCTGTCATTCAGTCGGCAGGCACTTCTTACTGCGTACCTTCTCATTCCTGCCTCCTGCCCTGGTTTTGGAGCGCAGCTCAGTAAAGCCACTATCATAGACCCAATCCTCCTGGAAACCCCAAATACTTGCTTATTTCCACAGCTGAAATCTATGTTCCCATTCAAAGTACTTGTTAAGTATGTATTTTTGGTCAGAGAGGAAAGTAGTATTATTTTTTTCCATCTAGTAAATTACAACAGTTATTTTAATGGGTATGGAGAGGAAGACAGCTTCTGAAAATAGTGATAATATGGTTGTCTCTGTGCTAAACAGTCTATTTCAATTTTGCATTGGTATTTTAAAGAGGTTCGGGTTGAGTGTCCTGAATCTAAAATTTCCAAATTAAAAATATTCCAAAATCTGAAATGTTTTGAGCATTCACATGACACCATAAGTAGAAATTTCACACCTAACCTCCCAAGTGCACTAGAAAGATAGTGTAAAATTAAATCCAAGCTCTAAGGTGTCTGTGAAGCACAAATATGTTCTCTCTGCTCTGTCTATGCAAATATTCCACATTTAGATACAATCTGAGACGCTCCTGGTTCTAAGCATTTCACATAGAGGGTGCTCAGTTTGTGTTGCTACCTTTTCCATTTTATTTACAAGAGGGCAGGTGGCTGAAAGAGGTTACAAGGTTTTCCCCGTGTTATACTGCTAGTCCGTGGCTGGGTAAGGGTGAGCGCCTCAGTCCCTTGATGGTCTGAACTGCACTGTTAGTTGTGTTGTAGAGATTTGGTAATCACAGGCGGATGAGAGCAAGTGTCCAGCTCATGATGTTAGGTTTTTGCAGTTGTACCTCCCTGTTGACCACCTTCATGGCCCCTGTGTGTGAGGATGGGTAAGGAATCTGCATGGATAGGATGCTGTGCGGGAGGAAGGATAGATGTGTTGCTAGGATAACTCTCTCACTCCAGGTATGGAGAAGCATATTGAAGAAGATGAGGTCCGGTCCTCAGCAGACCTTAGGATCCGAAAGTCCCAGGTAACTTTGTTTCTGGTTTAGCTGTCATTTTTTTTGCCACTCTTTTAATTATTTTTTGCTATTGTGCATTAAAAAATGGTGTGATTCTGTTGTTTTGGAACTCAGTTTGAGGAACTGGGAAAAGGGAAGCATCCAGGTGGAAGCAGTGCTCAGGGCCCATTGTTCCCTTTTGGCCTTCTCTCACACTCAGAAGGAGGCACTTAAATTACTTCCCTAGATTCTTCAGAGCTCAGCCTCAGCGCCTTCTTGTTTTATAGGCAGAGAAACTGATGTCTTTCTTCTGAAGACTATTGTTAGTAGTTGTTCACTTAGGAGCCATTGAAACACGGTCCTATGACCGTGTTCTATGAGAACTGACACAAAGCATAACCCGACACTTGGGAGGCTGAGGCAGGAGGACTGTCAAGACTACAAGGCTGCCCTGCCTGAGCTATAGTGTGAGAACACTAAAAAGTAAAAACCATACAGGAAAAAAAAGGGAGGTGCTTGATAGGATGTTTAAGTGGTCAGGAGAACAATGGAAGAAGACATAACTGAGTGCATGCTCACTCGTCACTGAAAGATCTCATGGAGAACTGTGAGTAGCTAGGGAAGACGGGGCCTCGGGGAAGCAAGAGTGCCTCTGTAGACAGGCTCAGGAGGCAGAGTTTCCTTTTTTTGAGAGGAATAAGAAATAGGATCGGGGATGAGTATGTTTGTACACGTGCATGTTGGCAGCAGCAGAGGCGCGGTGGAACTGGCAGGGAAGATGGTGGTGGCGGCAGAAGGTTGAGTATAGGACAGCTATAACAGGAATAGCCTGTCTTGAGAGAAGAGTTTGTTGCTGGGTAGCAGATGCTGACCTTCCAGCAGAGGATGCAGTGTCACCCTCCAAAGGTCTTTACTAGTTGAGAGAATTTGGATTGGATTCAGTAGCTGACAGTCCTTTTTTTCAGGCCACACAGCATGCTAGGGGGGTTTAATAGCCTTTTGGATGTGAGTGGGGAAGAGGCAAGAGGCTGGGAGGCTCTTACTGTGCTTTTGCAATGATTTCGTCTGAATTTACGAGGAAGTAGTGCATTTGTTAAAAAAAAAAGGCATCAGTAGAGCTTTGATGGGAAGAGGCAAGAGGCTGGGAGGCTCTTACTATGCTTTTGCAATGATTTCGTCTGAATTTACGAGGAAGTAGTGCATTTGTTTAAAAAAAAAGGCATCAGTAGAGCTTTGATGCTGTGAGGTAGGCAAGGAATAAGATTATTATGAAGGTCTGTTGAGAGAAAAATGTTGAGATTATCAGCTGGGGTAAGAACTGCAGGGTCTTTTACCTGTGGGAAGGGTGGGTGACATCAGCCAGGGCTCTGGTGGGGCATTGCTGCTGGGCTCCCAGGTTCTCAGTGATTTCTTCTTTTGACTAACAGTTACGATGTGAGTTCAGTAAAGGGGGAAACGGGTAGTGGAGGCTACATTGAAAGTGGCAGTGGACTCTTCCCAAACTAGTTCCCAACTAGGAGAGCAACACTGGGTTTGTATTTTGTCTTTGGGTTTCAAGCCCAGGCTGCTGCAGACTAGCTTGTGCTGGGGTGGGGCAGAGTTGTCCATCATCTCCTGGGGTCCGCTCACTGACTTTGTTTCTGTAGCATTCTGTCCTCTCCCGGAAGTTTGTGGAGGTGATGACAAAATACAACGAGGCTCAGGTGGACTTCCGTGAACGAAGCAAAGGGCGCATCCAGCGGCAGCTTGAAATTAGTATGTGTTTGAAGTTGGGCCAGTGTCTATCCCTATCTTTTCCTGCTATGTGGTTGTTCATTCCAAGTCCTGGGAGAAGCAACAGTGATCCTGCTGCTTGTGCCTTCTGCATTCTATTTGGTGCTCAAACCCAGGGCAGATGCTATGGCATTGGTATATCTGCCATATGGTATCCTAGGTTGGAAGGTGTTCCATTTGTTGAGCCAAGGAATTTTATTCTTATGGGATCCAATACTTATGCCTGCAGGGGACACCCACTAAAGAGCCGCTCTCCTGAGAACTCATTGCATCGTCTTGCTGCTAAATGGAAAAGTACATTTTATGACACAAAGGTGTAGTGCTAGTTGCTGTGAGGAATTAAAAAATTAATAAAGTTACATTGTTTAGGAATTTAGTGATATGGAGGGGTAGGCCTCACAAGGAAAATGGCTTCAAGTGGGGAAAGCTGTGTGAGCAAAGATATTATCAAGAAAAAGCAGATGTGTTTGTCTAGGAGTGGCAACTTGTCCAGGGTTGGACGAAGGGTGTGTTTGAAGCTGCAGTGTAAAGTGGAGGGAGGGCTGCCCACAAATTGTGCCCTGTCATGAGGGCCTTGGGCTCTGAGGTATGGTGGTTGGGGCTAATAAGCAGTCTGAGCTGAGAAGTAATGGGGTACATGCTTAGGGTGGGGGTTGGCTGCTGATAATGTTAAGGATGGGTTGAGTTGGGAGAGGAATCAGAAGAGTCAGTAGGTTGTTGGAGACAGCGCTTGTTTGGGAGGGAATTTCAGATGGAGTTGTGCTTTGATCTTCTACTCGATGTTTACTTCTTTTGTTACCAAGCTGGCAAGAAGACAACAGATGAGGAGCTGGAAGAGATGTTGGAGAGTGGTAACCCTTCCATCTTCACTTCCGGGGTGAGTGACCAGAGCACCATGGACAGCGAGGGTCATGGGGGAGATTCATGGCCTTGGCTTCACTGAAGTTGTGGCTGAGCAGGGGCGGAGCTTATGTGGGGTGGGAGGGCTCTGCAGGGGCAGTCTGTTACTAGTGCTGCTGATGGCCTGTCTCTATGGGGCCTGTTGTAGATCATCGACTCGCAGATTTCCAAGCAAGCCCTCAGTGAGATTGAGGGTCGGCACAAGGATATCGTGAGGCTGGAGAGCAGCATCAAGGAGCTCCATGACATGTTTATGGACATCGCCATGCTGGTGGAGAATCAGGTAGCTGGCCGGGGGAAAAGCACACCTTACCTTGAGAACCATAAATGATATTTTGGAGGTTCAGTGAGGCAGGGAATAGGGAATTTTCACCATGGAGCAGTAGAATTCTAGTGTCTGAGGCAGAGGTGTACATTCTTATCAGGTGTTGGCATTTAAGCCATTTCAATCTTGTTATTTCTGCCTGTCACTTCGGTTCACAGTGATTCTAGTTAGTAATGAAATTTCCTATATCATGACAAGAACATGGTTCACTCAGCATCTTTTTTTGTCTCCTGCTTCTCCCTTCCTCCCTCTCCTTCCCCCTGTAAAGACATAGGTTCTTTGGCTGGGGAATGTATCGTTCAGTTGACAGGATGCCTGCCTAGCACTCATGAGCCCTTGGATCTAGGCCGTCTTCTAGCCCAGATCTGCATAAAGCAGGCATAGCACCATGTACCTATAATCTCAGCACTTGGGAGATGGAGGCAGGCCGATCAGGAGCTAAAGGTTATCTTCCAATACAGAACAAGTCTGAGGGGCAGCCTGGGATCCACCCTTCCTAAAAAAAGTTAAGTCTTGCTGACAAAACTTTGACAGTCAGCCTACTGATAGCAAATTATTTTACTGAAAAAATTTTCCCTCCAATTCACCATAGAACTTAGTTTTTTCAGTTTTGTTTTGTTTTTATATTTGTCTTTTGCTGAGCATGTTGGCACTTTTTGCTAAGAATCAACAGTAGGCATGAAGGAAGAATTAGGGAAAGAATATTTATAGAAACACAGGACTGGATAGTTCATCCCAAGGCATGCCTGCCTGTTCAGGGGCGACATTTGATATTGCTTGCAGATGGTCTTCATGTCTGTTGGATGTTTTGTCCCTGGTTCTTGGGATAGAGTTAGACATCATGCAGAGGTCGCAGTGCTGTGTGGCTTCCATCAAGAACTTCCAGCTGTTCAGCCATCTGGACAGAATTGGAAACTCCTGCTTAGTGAGCAGACCGCCGAACCTCGTGGAAGCCCCAGCACTGGTTGACTGGATTTTAATTAGTTCTCTGCCCCTTGGTGTGGTGCTTTTCTCCCATTCTTCTTTCTGGCCTTTGAGACCCTTTCTCAATCCCTCTATTCCCACTTTTCTTTTTTCCCCACCACATTGCCTTGCTGAGGATCTGGTTTGAGTTTCAAGTGATGGTAAGTGCCTTGCTCTGTTTATTGAGAGCCCTGTGGTAATAAGATGGGGTTGTGAAAGGTCTGGGTGAGGGAGGGGCGTACCCTACTTCAGATTCTCAGGGAGTAACCTGAGTGGGCAAACTTCCTTCAGAGGAAGTAAAACCTGGGAAACAATTGGGAATCTTATTAATAGACTAGTGTCTAGAGGGGAAGAGAGCAGGGGTAAACCCAACACTTACTGCCTAAGGAACTTGGGAATTTCTCTTGAAGAACATAAGTACTTTCTACTGTGGCCAGCCTGATACTTCCTGACTACCTTTTATGTGTCAGGTGCTGTTTTACAGTACTGCATAAACTCACTCTAGGCTGAATGAACTTGGTTTGGGTTTGAATGGCCAAGAAGGGGCCAGCATCCTGGGGATATTCTGAAAATAGGAGATTTTCTTATTTTGGTCCATCCCTATATGCTTAAAATATAAGGAAATGAAAGAAAACTGTGAGAGAGGGAATGTTTTTGTGTATATTTACCCAGTCACTAATCCTCTAGAAAAACTGCGCTGATCTCAAGGAAGTAATCCAGTGTTTATAGAATGAGTGACCGCACAGGGACTGGGGACTACATGTCATCTGGGAAAACGGGAAGCTTGCTCGATGGAAGGCTGTGCCCTAAGGTTTCTGTGTGTGACTTAGCATGGAAGACTAGTGAGTCCCTCCACCACATTCGCTGGGGCTGTTGTGGGTGGGTTAACAGGTGTGGCTCGTGTCTCCTTTTCAGGGTGAGATGTTAGATAACATAGAGTTAAATGTCATGCACACCGTGGACCATGTGGAGAAGGCACGGGATGAAACCAAAAAAGCCATGAAGTATCAGAGTCAGGCTCGGAAGGTGAGGTTTTCCTTTTGTCTCGAGACAAGAAAGTCCATTTTGTTTGCTACTGCGCTTTCTCTCTCCCCTCCTTCTGTCTGTTTCTGTTGCCACCACATCCTGCATCTGGGGAAAGGGAGCCATGATTGACCGTATTGAGAGCAACATGGACCAGTCAGTGGGCTTTGTGGAGCGGGCTGTGGCAGATACCAAAAAGGCTGTCAAGTATCAGAGTGAAGCCCGGAGGGTGAGCGCCTGTCTCTGTTGTACCTTCTCTTCCTGTCTTTTGTCACCTTTATGCCTCTGTCCTTGAGCCCAAGTCCTTCTCTGTCCTACCTCTTCCAAACCTCTACCTTAGTCTTTCCTAGAGACTTCCTTCCCAGCGTACCTTGCATGGATCTGGCTCTCACATGCTTTTGTCCCAAGAACCAACAGCACCTCTTTAGGCTGGAGACATGGCTTAGGTCTTGTCACTAATCTCCTGAATGTAGCTTATTAACCCTTAACACATTATACAGCTCCTCGGATCTTTGGTACCATCTTCCACCTGGCTTGTTATTCTTTTTCTTTTTCTCTAACTTGAACCTAGCGCAGATGCTAATTGTTATGTAAAAGTTACCATTTGTTCATGGAAACACCTCCTTTCTTTACTTCTGGATGAAGCAATTTGAGGGTCAGAGGGTCAGTAGCTGGCTTCAGGCCACCCAGCAGTCCAGGAGATGAGCTTGACATTCCAGCCTACTCATACTCTTTCCACTGTACCTTTGTGTCTGCCTGCCCTCCTGGCCCTGTGCTCAAGAACTTCGAAACTTCTGTCCTCACTGACTGTGGACATCCAGCTATGGCAACTTCTGCCCTTTACTCTTCTTTGTTTCTCTTGGGCTCTGATATTTTTATTCTTGCAACTGCTTTCTCTTCCAGCTGTTCTTTCTCTTCCAACTGCTACTATTGCTTCTGCAGCTATTCAGGGAACTGGCAAATTATTTTTTTTTCTGAATCTATGCTAAATTGCACTTTGGACACCTATAGTATATGTAGTCTGAGGTATATACTGGACTTTTAAGGGGACAGATGAATACAAGTTGGTAATTAGGACTATGTCAGAGATACCTTTGTGCTCCCTGTTGAAAAGGCAAACATATGTTGTTTTTTTTTTTTGTTGTTGTTGTTGTTTTTTTTGTTGTTTTTTTTCGAGACAGGGTTTCTCTGTGGTTTTGGAGCCTGTCCTGGAACTAGCTCTGTAGACCAGGCTGGTCTCGAACTCTATGGATTGGTCACATGCTGCTTGGAGACCCCATGATATAGCTTGCCATGAGTGTACATATGCAAGCCTATGAACTGAGAGCTGTAGGCACTTCACATTTCAACTCACTGGCTAGGCAAAAAGGAATTTAAGGAATGTAAAATGTACATGAGAAAATTTTTATATAGAGATGTGTATTTTTTATTTGGATTGAGGAAAATTTTTTCCTTGGTAAAAGAGATGAGAAGGGCTAAATTTTAGATGAGTTGCTATTTTATAAACTTTTTTGTAATGATTTTACTTTTGTTTCTTATTCCTTTCTCCAGAAATTGATAATTATCATTGTGATAGTAGTTGTGTTGCTGAGCATTTTAGCATTGATTATTGGACTGTCCGTTGGGCTGAAGTAGAGTGGCCTACGGGGTTGCTGCACTGAAATGTAAGTAGATGAGTGGTTCTGGGGCTCTGTAGGACTCCTCCTACAGAGGAGTCGGTCTGGGATGAGTGGTTCTGGAGGCTCTGGATGATTCCACCCGTGGAGTCGGTCTGGGATGAGTGGTTCTGGAGGCTCTGGATGATTCCTCCTGCGGAGTCGGTCTGGGATTTCATGATTCTGCTCTTTTCTATTGACAGTCACGGTGACCTTTAAAACTGTTGGTAGCCTTGATTGTTTTTCATGTTCTTAAAATTCCTTTCTTGGGTTCTGGCTGTAGCTGTAGGATCGTGGTCATGCCTTCTGTTTGTTTGTAGCCGCCTGAATATTCTGTTCCTACCTTGTCTTCTTGCTTGGCACACTTGGGCATCTCATTTTGACTGTCTGTATGTAGAAAGCATAGGTAGATGTTGGGTATGATCTGGGAGCTGTCTTCTAAATCCTCAGTGCCATCATAGATGCTGGGCTCAGCTTTCCTTGTCCTTTTTCAACATATCTGAAGCTTTATGCTGTGGCTTCTGGCCCTTAAGAGTTATGTTTGTGGCTGAATGACTGGCTCTTGAATGAGGTACCTGTAACATTTTTAAGTGTTGACTCATAGCAGAGAGTCTGCTAAACACCTTATACATATAACAGAATCCTTCCAACATTCTTATGAGGCAGGTCATTTTATTTTGGAAGTAGAAAAACTCAAGTCTTAGAGAACGGCCAAACTCACACAGCTTATAGTGGGCCTAGGAGGTGCTCCACCCTAGTTTCCCTTCATAAAATAAGGTAGTGTTTACCATTGTCTATAAAGTCCAGAGAACTCTAGGCTATCAATCAAAATTTATTAAGATATAGCTGGCCAGTAAATTAGGCTTAACTTCAGTGATCATGATAAAAATGACCCAGTAGTCCTTGGGACTGAAGAGCTTTATTTTTTTCTGAATAAAACAGAGTATCATTTTGAAAAGCTTGTAAGATATAGGCAGGTGAATATTATTTGTAATATTATTTGTCCAAACACATGGCAGGCTCACACATTCTCCATTTTGCATAGTTCACACTGTATTAATATATAGTGTTTTTACCTAGGTAGGAAATCACAAAATCACTCTTTATCACTAAAATCTTGTTGTAAATCTAATTCTTAACATGAGGACATTTAACATTTCCTCAGTGCTGGAGTTTATAATATTTTGCTGTCATTAAATGTGATGAACTTTGTATTTGTCTTTTCTTTTTTCTATAAATTCAGAAATTAGATTACTGAGGTAATAGGCATGAACCTCTCTGGGAGCTGGTGCAGGCTTGGATGTTGACACTGGGGCTGATCTTGCATTTCACTTTGTCCACCCTAGTGCGCCACTGCATTTTCCCTCTTTCCATGTGACTAGAGGGTCTGAGAGTCAATTATTAAATCCAGATGCTCAGCTTTACAGGGAGAGACAGCAGCAGGGAGGCAAACAAGCTCTCGTTGGTTCTTTTGATCCCTTCTCTTTTTCCTGGCAGCATTATAGTCCTTGATTGTTTATAAAGCTTTAGTCTTCTGCTCAGTCTTGACTATCTCAATGCAAAATATGGTAAAGTAATAAAAATTAATGTAATCTTTCCATACCCTCAGATGAAAGATGCCTTGCAAATTCTTGATGCCTCTTAACCCTCGTTCCTAGAATTCAGAATGTAGAAGACACATTTTTGAGGAAGATAATATTGCTTTTTGCAGACTAACCAGACTGCACAGCATTAAGTTGTTCTGAAGTTACATGGCTTATTGCGTGTTCAGTATTTCCTAGTAAAGGCAAGGTTGATTGGCACCTGGGTCTTGCTTGGCTTACCGGTCTTCCATGCCAATTCATGTCGGAGGGCAATCTGTGTTTACATTCTGCAGTTGCAAGCTGGCCATAGTGCCAAGGTGCGTTCTGTGCCCCTAGCTTCCAGAAAGCCACTGGAGAAACTTGCCCACTCTTAAATCACTTCTAAGATGAAACAGTCATAGTATAACCTGAGATTTTCCAGTCATTTGATTGTGCCTGTCTCCTTCTTATGTGAAGGGAGAGGATTTGGATAGAGGATGCTTCTGAAGCTTGAATTCAAGAGCTCCCATGTGCCAGGCAGAGGACTGGTGTTTTCAACTAGTGATTGTGTATCCCCATGTCCTTCTACAGGTGCTAGTTTGTGGCACAAAGGCTTATAAGTGGCCTAGATATTTCTTGGTCTTACTTTTAAATAATTGAAATACTTTAAAAATTAGTATACAATGTGATGGGGTTCATTATGTCATGTCTGTATTTTTTGTTCATCCTCCTACCCTGGATCCTCCTGCCTCCTGCTGGATCCCCAACCCCAGTAGCTCTCTGTTCTCCTTTCATGGTACATGTATTTTATCGTTGGTACCCCCTCCACTACCACCACCATGGTCCTTTACCTAGAGCAGTGATTCTCAACCTGTTGGTTGCAACCCCCAAAAGATCATGAAAAAAACACAGATATTTACAATTCTAGCAAAATTACAGTTATGAAGTAGTAATAAAAATAATTTTGTTTGGGGTTCGGTCACCACAACATGAGGAACTGTATTTAAGGGTTGCAGCACTGGAAGGTTGAGAACCACTGCCCTAGAGTTTTTATTGATTCTTTACCATACAGATCTTTTATTTCACATGTCCAGCCTTAGGTTTGTTTCTGGGCTATTTCAGTTTAGTGTTTACTTCTGCATGCTTTTTTGTAGGCATTTCTGATCTTTGATCTCCACATTTGGGGTTTGTGGCTCTTTGTTTTTAGCATTGTCCTGTGTACTGATCTGCCCCCTTCTCCCCACCTCTCTTAGAACCTGATTTCACTCCAGCTTGGCCTGACCACTCTTGTCTCCAGATGGGAATGGAGTCCTAACGGCCTTTCTGAGAACGAGGGCACCTGTTCCTTTATTTCCCTGTAACTGCCCTTGGACCTGGCTCAGCAACCTACCCCTGGAGGAATCTAACCTACCTGGTGCGGCCCTGAATTCTCCTCAGAATCACCTCCCACCCTAGCAGGAAGTGCTGCTGAAGCACCCTCCCTCCTGGACTGTGTGAGGCACCCAGCTTTTCCTCCCTTCTGCTGTGTCAGTTGTGCCTTGTGTGTCGGAAAGTCCCTGAGACCAGCCTGAGGCGCTGTTTTTCTACCTCATAGAATATTCTCCTGGAATATACTTTGTAGGGGAGTAACTAACAAAATAGAGGGATTCTTCTAAGTTTGTCAGTAGTGTGGCTTGAATCAGAGCCCCTAGCTGGCAAGATGCCAGTCCTTAGTTTGTTATCCTATGTCCTGAAAGCACGGGGAACTAACAGAAGCCATTTTGGCCTTCTAAGTTGACTTATTTGAAACCCACCCTTTAATTAAGCTCCCAGTTCAGCTTGCAGGCCACTTTGCATTTTCTCCATATTCGCTCATTTACTCAGTGATCAGGGTGATAGTCCTCTGAAGCTGTCGTTGGCAGAGACTGAGGTTATGGAATACGCTTCCACGTCCAAGTCTTGAAAACTGGCTAATCATTGTTAGAGAATCGTTCTTTGTGAAGCCATTACTTTGAGGCCAAGCAGAACCAGGGATTTACAACTGGGCCAGGGACAAGGTGCTACAGTCTCAGGCTCTGAAAGTGTCAGTCATTTGTGTGTTCCAGGTGTACTTTTATAATTGTATGTGAGAGATATGTACATATTTGTCTGCCTCCAGGAGAACTACTATGTTCTCAAAAGAAAGAAAAAAGTGAGAAGGTAAACAACAGACTTTGGCGAAAATCAGTAAGGGACATGTGTCTAGCTCAAGTGATCACTGTAGAAATGTGATTTCCCCTTGCCAGCCCAGAGCTTGTTTTCTGGATGGTTGCTGAGACAGGAATCAAATGAGACCTTTGGAGTAAGGACCGAGTTGATTCCCATTGAATTTTTCTGCATAACAGACAGTGAAATATTTATTTATTCCCATCTGCTGCCTACAAGAGAGTGGTCCAGAGAGCATCCCGCAGCTACCTGATGTTATCTGCACTATCCATGTGATGTCCCTCTCTGGCAGGAGACTTGGGAGGCTACAGAGCAGCTCTTCCTGCTCTCTCGTCTCCTGCGAGTCTTACCATGGAGGCAACAGCCTGGAAGTCTTTAGTGATTGCAACCCAGTGGTAAGCCTTACACCTTTGGTGGTTCCTGCCATTACCCTGATTGGATAATTAAGACCCAACTTTAATATTTTGTGGGTCAGGGTGAATATTCTAATCCAGACCCTGCCCATGAGCTTCCTTTGTAAAGGCTCTTTCTTCAGTCACCCAGCACTCAAGACAGAGCCACAGGGATGCCCTCCTCCCTATGGCTGTGATGTCTGACTGGATAAGGGCTCCAGCTAGGAGGGGAGAGAACCCTCAGTGCAGGCCTTCTCTCTCTGACCATGAGTTCGGGGGCATAAAAGTTCTAAACGAATGTCACATGTGAAGGGCTTTTGTTGTTTGTATTTTTTTTAATGTAAACTTGATTATTTTATTGCTAATTTAAAAATAAATGACTTTATATTGATTGCAAAACACTTTGGTGATTTGGTGCCACCATGTGGTGACTTTTGGTGCCCCAGAAGAGACTGTCACTCAATTGGATCTAGTAGGAAGTAGGGGACCTGTTGGGATGCTATCCTGAAGGCAGAAAGGGCAAGCCACAGATCCCTGTGGATATGATTTTAAGTCTAACCTGGAAACATTCCTGTGAACAGGCCAGATCCATCCATTTTCCTTCTGGCGTTTCCTGTCTCCTCCTTCTCCTGTGTCTAGCTGTACCTGTCTCCTTTTGTAGTGTGTATCTGCACAGTGATGCTGTTTCTCATGTCATTCTCTCTCCTTATGTTGAGCAGAAGAAGATCATGATCATGATCTGCTGTATTATCCTTGCCATCATCTTGGCTTCCACCATTGGGGGCATATTTGCCTGAAAAAGGTGAGCTGTCTGGCCAGGGCCTGGGGGTCAGGCCTGCTGTCTCTCTTACTTAACAACTTATATTCTCCTTGCTTTCATTGTATGCCACCAAATTGCCTAATAAGGGGTGGGGGTGGGCGCAGGACTAGGTGAATGGTAGAGAAAACAAAGGAAAGGGATGTTTTGGGAGACGTAGGTGAGGAATGATTGGGAGGAGGTAGTCAGGGAGATGGGAGACAAGGTAGGAGTCGGCCCCATGATTGAGTCTGGTAGGATAGTGATTCTGAACAGTAAGGGTGTTCATTCCTCTTGTACAATCTCAGCCCTGTATTTAGAAATGGTAAAAGGAGTAAGAATTAATTTTTGCGTTGAACTTGCCTTAAAATCCCCCACTTCTAAGGTTAGGACAAGCCAGTAGTTTTGAGAATAGTTTCTCACCCCTGCAAAGGAGAGTTGGTATTCTGTCCATGAGTACCATGCTGTGTAATACATGGTTTTTCTTTCCATTTTCTGTTGCTTCCTTCTGCTCTCACAGATGGAATCTCAACAGGCATCTCCAGTCTTCCACCTCTGGTGCCATCACTTCTCCCTTCAGAGCCCTCGACAACTCTGCCTCTTTTCATTAGTAAACTTACAACACAGGGCACCAATCACCTGCTTTTCAATGTTACACAGAGGGGGAGAAATGGATTGAAGGCGGTATGGATGAGAAACAGGGAGCACAGCAATGTGCAGCAGGCCTCTGTGGTGGAGAAGCATAATGGGCCCCTGCTAGGGTACAACATGAGCCAGAATGCCAGGACAGTGAAGAGGCAGGTATTGTAATGCCAAATTCACAGGGTCTTCAGTGCACTCTGTGAGTCTGTCTCTCAGAACGTGGTACTCAGTACTTTACTCTTAAGGCTCTTCTAGGCCTCAACCATAGCCAACCACATTTCTGCTTCCTTCTTCAGGGTCCAAGAGTAATTTTGAAGCCTAGACTGTTTCAGGATTGGCACCATGCCTGTCTTTACCACCACCATGTCCCCACTGCTTAGCACATGCCTGCCACCTCCACATACTCACTTACTTGCAGTCAAGCTTTGATTTCATTCATGGAAGAGTTCTCAAGCCTGGTTTTTAAACTCTTTAAGGTATCATAGGGAACATGGTTTATTGCTATCAGAGGCTTATGCAAAAGTACTACAACCACCCCCGTTACCATATCATACTCTTTAAAGTGTCTTTCTATGTGTGTGTGTGGGTAAGTAGAAGTTGGGTTTCTATTGGTGGTATAGATTTCTATCAATAGCCTCTCATCTGGCAGAGATGGTGGTTGGTTTCAGGATGGAGGTTCATTAACTTCACCAAAAGGAAGAAGTTTATACTATGATTCAGTTCCCAATAGTCAACTAAACCAGCACACCTTGTGATCTGGAACAATGGGAGGTGGAAGGGAAAAAAGTGTGATCAGGCTATTGCTTTCCACCATCCCAGATCAGTGTTAGCAGAAACGGCTGGTCAGTGACAGGTGCAAGAAACTGGTTCAAGCACATCTCCAATCTAAGGTTTCACTGTGTTTCGATTTTTAAAATATTTATTTAGAGATTATTATATTGAAGACACTCATTAAGATACATTAAAAATCGGGGACTAAAAATATCCTTTTGAAAGTAAGTGAAATACTTCTGTTCTTTGTTGGAGACGTTATTTTTTTTCATAAACAGGATAAAAACCCCTGTTTTTATCAGTGTGCTGTTTTCTACCCACCTTCAAAAGCCAGTGGTCCAATACTTCTACCAGTTCCTGCTTCCTTTAGTTTGAATAGGAGATACTGGCTAGCTCAGAAAAACAGGTTAATCTTGTTACATACAAATGGAGTGGGGCTGGAGAGATGGCTCAGAGGTTAAGAGCACTGACTGTCTTCCAAAGGTCCTGAGTTCAATTCCTAGCAACCATATGGTGGCTCACAACCATCTGTAATGGGGTCTGGTGCCCTCTTCTGGCCTGCAGACATACATGGAAGGAATGCTGTACACATAATAAACAAATATTTAAAAAAAAACAAAAAACAAATGGAGCTGGAGCCACGAGGTTTTGGATCACACAGGACCCTCATTTATCCAGCAGTAAGTTGTTTGCTCCACACACATTAGATCCTGAAGGAACACAGAGCCAAAATGCCCTTCCTTAGATAGTTTCAGACCTAGGAAGCGCCAAAGATTTCAACTTTTGTTATCAGTTTTTTGCTAAATGGTACATTCCTTGTCATATTCCATGTTTCCCCTTCTGAGACTGACAGAAGATGAGCAGCTGGGTATTAATAAATATCTGTTGAACCTACTAATCTAGGTACTGTCATTTTTATCTTTATTATTCTAAAAAACGTGCTTGTAATTAGCAAAATGTCATAAACTAGGCAGTAAACACATTTACATTTCCAGCTGTGAGATAGAAAAACAAGTTTCAGCCCTGGAGACATGCATGGTACAATGTAGGAACTGAGACATCCTACCAGGCTTCCTCCCCCCCCCCCAATCTTGCATGTAGCATGGCTGGCTTTGAACTCAATGGCCTGCCTTTGCTTCCTGAGTGCTGGGATTAATGGCATGCTCCACCACAGCTGGCTATGCCAAATCATTCTTAATCTCTCTTTTTTTTTTTTTTTTTTTTTGGTTTTTTGAGACAGGGTTTCTCTGTGTAGCTTTGGAGTCTGTCCTGTAGACCACGCTGGCCTTGAACTCACTGAGATCCTCCTACGTCTGCCTCCCAAGTGCTGGGATTAAAAGTGTGTGCCATCATCGCCCGGCTCATTCTTAAACATCTGAAAATGACCAATGCAATACCTCGAGTTACACTCACACTTTAATAGAAACAATCTGACAGCTCAGCTTTTCACAAGTCCCTTGCTCATGTGCCCAGTTACGATCCAAGAATCACCAGACTCTAAAGACGGCAGAGACGCAGACTCAGTTTCAGGAGTCTGTGCTTCCTCTACACACGCTGCGGCAGGTAGAATTTGCCCCAATATTGCCCTTTCTGTGTCAAGTCATATGGGCTCAGGAATTTCCGTATGCCAAGCATGTTGGCCGTGGCTATGCGCTCAAAGGTCCAGGGATTTTGGTTGTTACGTTCTCTTTCTTTTTGATCTTGGCGCATCTTTTCTAGAGTCTCACGGCTCACAGCCTTTGCTGGAAAGGGCAGCTTGTGGGCCACCATGTTCAGGAAACCCTGGACCTCCTTAAATTCACAGCGTCCACCCACCTCTACTATGAGGCAGCCAGTCTTCACAGGGGTCACATAGTGATCAATGGCACCTTTGCCTCCCCCCATGCGCTGCCCGACACCTTTGCGAGTGATGGGCTTGAAAGGGGCTGGCACTCGCCATATGGCAAACATGTTCCTGGGGTCCATAGAGCGGTTGATTGTCAGGCGCATCATTTCAAAATGGCCCCAGTGGAGATAACCACCTCCTAGTGCCTAAAAATGAATAGAAAAATTAGAACACATGGGGATTTAGAAATCTTTTACAGAGTCTATTATCTGCCTCTTTTTATAGTAACTGGCTTTAATGATATACTTGAAAATAAACATATAAGTTCTTATGGAAAGCTGAGGATAGAATCCTAAGAACTAGTCAAGAGAGGAGAGTCCCAGACAAACATTGATGTAAATGCCCTGGTACAGCAAAGGGCTTGGTGAGTCAGAGCAGAAGCCAGTGCTTGCTGGGGTGCAGGAGGAGGGCAGAGTGGATAGAAGGCTCTGAGGTCTGCAGTAGTGCTCAGTGCTCATGCAGGCTGGGGGGAAACTCTACAGCTATCACTCTGGCTGCCGTGGAGCAGAAATGCTAGTGCATATCCGTTTGTGTGGCTACTGACATTAATCTTTACGGAAACCACTCAACAGATAATGAAGCAGCTGTTCTAATCCTCTACCAGGAATATTTCACTTTCACCAAAGGCTTGAAAAGATCTTGTTCTAACTGGGCAAAGGAGGCAGCCCCTTTGCGCCCTGCTTTCCCAGGTGCCTTACTCACCCCATCTGAAACAGAAAGTGGAGATCCTGGTGGAAACAATTTATAATTTTAAACTAAACACTTTTTGGAATAGCAAGACAAAAAAAACCCAACATTATCTTGTTCTACACAGCTCCACCTAGATATGAATCAACTGTCTGCTCAGTGTATACCTGTTGTATAGGCTACCTCCTGTGGGGTTCTTAGTAGCCACTAGTTTATCAGGTTCACTGTGACAGCATCACAGGGCTTGTACAGATTCAGCACTATCCACACTCTCCAGCTTCCAGTACAGGACTACTGTGTTTTCAAACCTACGACCTGTACCTATTTAAAGAAGAACTGAAATGTGGTATCTAGGTGTGGCAGTTCTAAGAATGTGGAGGAAGAGACAAGAATCAACTCAAAGAGTGGAAAACTTTGTTAATCTCTTATCACTCACCAAAATTGCAAAATTGCCTTCTGTAAATTCAGTGGCTTCAGTTGAGGGTCCGCGTATGTCCTTCAGATTTTTAGGTTCTCTTCTTACTTTTGGCACAAGTGGCACCCTTTCAACAAATTTAAGCTTGGACCTTTCAGGGATGGAGACATCTGGGAGGAACAAAACCAACCAAGAGTAAGTGAAGCTAAGCTTCTCAGAGGATCTCTCTCATGAAGAGTCACACAATCAAGTGGAAGTCTTAGGTTACCGAATAATAATTCCAAAGGTTATTGGATTTCCAATACTAATGGTTTATCCATTCTCCTGTGGGTGTTTCCAGCGAGACTGGAATCTTTCAGTTATAACGTTTTCTACAATGTTTCTAAACCAAATTCACTTACTATCCCCCTGCTCTATGTTCGGCACCAGTTATAGGGACTGTCCTAAGCGATTATTTCACTCCACCTTTAAAGCAGCCTTGGCATTTGAGATGGTCTTCATGGCTGTCAGGTGATCACATGTAACCTCAATCTTTTAAGAAATGCTGGTCTGAGTGTGTGCATCACCACACCCTTGTGACCTTTATACTACTTAGGGCTTCTTCTTTTCTTTTAAAGCTTGAACTTTTGAAAACTAAACCACATACACTAAACGGACAAGGTGGGGGGCATATTACAAAGTGAAGTATTAGAAATCGAAAACAAGGGGCCTATGAGATGTTTCAACTGGTAAAAAGCACCTGCTCAAGTCCGCCCACCTGAGTTGCATCCTTCGGGCCCACAGGGTAGAAGGGGAGCACTGACTCCCATAAGTTGTCTTCTGACCTCTATATAAGTGCCATGGCACGTGTGAGCCCACATGCATACAAAATAAATAAAAAAATAAAGAAATCAAAAAGAACAAACATAATTTTCACCTAGATCAAGCAAACAGATAACAGGGCAGGTGGTCTTCTCGTCTCCATTTTAAAGAGGCACTGGGGCATAGAGACATTTTACAATTAAATCAGTTAAAACATCAAAGCAGAAAGAAACGTGTTCTTTACAAGACAACAGTCACTGCCCCTCAGAATGCTAATGGGGGTACAGAGTACTACACTGGACAAAAATATATTAAGTTCTTCAACGTGCTCTATTTTTCCTGAGAAACTTACCGCGTGGGAATTCTCTGATCAGCATTTTAACATCTTTACCCACTTTATTTGGCAACTTAGGAAAAACAATTGTGATTCATAAGAAATTTAAATTAATATGAAAAAAGCAGGACTTCAAGACAGAAATAAAACAAATCAGGAAGCCTCAAAGACTCATCAAATTATCAGTGGAAGTATAAAATTGATATTCCAAGTTATAAAACCTACCCTTCCCCTCAAATTTTTGGGGCAACTACTGAGAAACTTGGTAATGTTCTTTCATCTACAAGTTAGTATGCACTTCCAAGAGCACACAGTACTCTTGTTTCTTAAAACATTTTATGAGTGTTTTGCCTGCATGAATTGATGTGCAGCAGAGGCTGTTGGATCCCCTGGAACTGGAATTATAGATGGTTGTGAACCATCATGCGGGTTCTGAGAACTGAACCTGGGTCCTCTGCAAGAGCAACAAGTGCTATTATCTGCTGAGCCACTGCTCCAGCCCACAGTAGTATAACAGTTATGTGCAGAAGACCCTCAGCAGCCCAGGCTGTTTGCATTTTGGAGACTTTAGTATACTACAGAGTACAGTTAGAGTTACAGGGTTGTACCTGACCTGGTTACTATTGCTATGTGTGCATATATGTACTGTGGTTTAGAGAGAGATCAAGTCTAATAAATGACTGAGTAGATCATGGGAGGCACACATCAGTGGCAGGATGCCGGGGAACTAACCCAATAGGTATTTGCTCCGCATGGGTGAGCAACTTTTACGTTCTTTGCCTCTAGTTCTCAGAACACTGCTTGTCAGCACAGTATGCCTTCACCATCTGTGTTTGTTCAATCACTCAAGGAAGCTAGGAAGCACCAAGAACACCTATGTCTTTTGCCATCCGCTGGAGAAACAAGTGGAAAGGACAGGCGCTCACCTTCAAAAGTTGGCACCGGGAGGAGGGTCTTCAGACCAGCACTGGTGGGAAGGGCTGCCCAAGAATCTACAAAGACAAGACAAATCACTCTTGGTACACTCTGGGCCACTCCTGATGGAGGTGTTTAGAAGTGTGGGGCGCAAGTTCCACTAAATTGGCTCCCAAGAGAGCCAGCAGGGTCTCGAAGTGCCGACTCCCGCACATTAACTGGGACCCAGAGATCCACACGGCGGAGGTGGCGGCAGGAAAGCGCACGTCTTCCCAGAGTAAACATTGGATTGGGGGGAGGAAGAACAGGGGAATGCCTTTTTAAAAGACCAAACAGGCTTTAGGACCTGAAAAGTGCACTCGCAGGAGCGGCGCGGGGACGCGCGCCAGCAGCCTCCACATGGCCACACGCGAGCGGCCGGGTCAGGATTCTCTCGGCGACAGCAGCAGTTTCCCTCCGTAAAACGCTGAGCTTAGGCGGCCGGAAGCCACCCAGGACAGGAAGTGACGTTAAACTCTCCATCCCTTAGAGAGTCCCGACGGAAGCGGAGGAAATTTGGGCCCAACTCTTGGTTCCGGAGCAGACGTCTGCAGGTTAAAGGTCTGGCACGCCACGCCCCGCCACGCCCCACCACGCCCGGGTGTTCCATGTTTCTGTGAGGATCTCTGGTTTTTCCCGCATAGTGACAGATTAGGTTTTTCCTCCTTGGTGTAGAAAGCTGTGAAAACATGAGGTTTGGTAGGCAAGTTGTTCCCTTAACTTTCGTTGTCTTATGTCCCTTCTCTTGAGGACGTTAGAAAGATGTCATTGGTTTGTCATTGGCTTGTTTACTGGGCGCTTGCGCAGTTTTGTCCCGATAAATCCTTGAGAAGAGCTGTAGCTTGAGTTTTCAAAGTAAAAGCCCAGACTTGGGCTGTCCCAAAAGGCTGGGTTCGATAACCTGTCGCCAATATGCCAATGAAACAGAAAGTAATGGCGAAAGCTTACTATTCATTTAAGGTGGCTTCATTTGAAACAACAGATGAAGGGGTCCAGTGACCGTCCAAGACTGTCTTCATGGCCCTGACACGAACTTTATTTGTTTGTTTTTGTTTGTTTTTGAGGCTATCTCTCTATGTAGTCCTGGCTGCCCTAGACCTCACTATGTAGACTAGACTGGCCTCGAACTCACAGAGATCCGCGTGCTTCAGCCTCCCCAGTGCTGAGATTAAAGGCATAATCCACCATGCTCACAGCTTTAAGTTTAAATAGAAGATGAATTGGGGGGGTCGGCTAAAAAGTATGCATAATTAAGCAGTTTTGGTCAAGGTGCCTGATTGATCATTGCCTCAGTTATGGTTTGGCACGATAGTCATCTCAAACTGGCATAGTTTTTAGCGTGTCAATTCTGTTTTTATAATAGATCAATTCTGTTTCAAGATGCAGCCTTTGTATTCTCAGAAGAGTGGCAGCATTCTGTCTTCAAGTTTTTCCCTTCAAGAAATCCAAGAGAAGGAGCTGGGAGGTGGCTGGGTAGATAAGAGCCTTGGCTGCTGTTCTATTGGACCTGAGTTCAATTCCCAGCAGCCACACTGTGGTTCACAACAGGCTATAACTCTAGTTCCAAGGGATTAGACATCCTCTTCTGGCCTCCTTGGGGGAACCAGGTATGCATGTGGGGCAGACAGACAGACAGTCAGACAGACACACACACACACACTACAATTAAAATAATAAAAAGGGAACCCAAAAGGGAAAGTTAAAATCAGTGATTTATCTCTGGGTCTATAGCCAGAATAAAGACACAAAGTGAAGGTATTTCATCCTGCTTTTATTTACCTTGTGAGCCCTAGTGATGTGCTGATGGTTTTTAGAAATGTCTGTTTCAAATAACTGTAATTATTTTGCAAAGGATTTTTCCTCTCAGCATTACAATGAAAAATTTGAGCACAGTTTCTGTAACTTCAGAGACCTTAGTGAATGAACTACACCATAAATTAATAACAAAGGGAATATATATATATATATATATATATATATATATATATATATAATCATCTTTTTGGAAATGTTGGGCACCATCATTTTTTTCTGAGGCTGGGGCTTTGTAATCATGAAAACAAGAGGATCTATAGCCAAGCTTTTAGGAGACAAATGGTATTTGCAAATGAGACATGTCTGTTGTGTTTAAGCCATGTTAAATCTGTATGCCCTTAAGAATCAATTTCATTGGTATGTAAAATGAATAAAAGATTAAAAAGGAATTAATTTCACAAACAATAAATATAATTTATAATGCTTGTAGATATCCCGGGAGAATTGCTTACAGATCTACACACCTGTACAGTGCATCTGCTTTCAAAGTGTTACTGGACTTTACAAAGCCCCCTAAGGACATAATTTTAACCTGTTTACTTTTGTAAAGACCATATTCCCCTCCTGTCCTGGTAAGAGGCCACATTTCGAAGGATCAGGGAGGAGTCAGGACTCCAACATTTTTAAAAGAGATGTAATTAAGCCCACAACAGGTGCCACCCATCCCAGGAAGGTAAGCAAAGGTGCCTGATCAGAGGCAAGCGAAAATGTTACTTGATTGGGGAGATTCTAAAACAAGGAAATAGAGACCCCCTTCTTCCTGTCTTTTTTTTTTTAATATTTATTTATTATGTATACAATATTCTGTCTGTGTGTACGCCTGCAGGTCAGAAGAGGGCACCAGACTTCATCACAGATGGTTGTGAGCCACCATGTGGTTGCTGGGAACTGAACTCAGGACCTTTGGAAGAGCAGGCAATGCTCTTAACCTCTGAGCCATCTCTCCAGCCCCCTTCTTCCTCTCTTATTTCCTGTTATCTCTTTACTTAAAATAGTACTGAGTCGAGGGACAGTTTTCCCCCTAAATTTAACTCAGCGTAGTATTATGTAGTATTGGGCATTTAGATTTTGAAATTATGTTCTCTGTAATTAGGAGGGACAATTTTATGAAGGACATTTTCATGCATGTGTAGGTCCCAAATAGGCCAGAAGAGGGCGCTGTAGTTCTAGGTGCTCGTAACCTGCCCATAGGCAACAGATCTAAGGCACTGCAAAGGAGCTGCGACTGTGTTACTGCTGAGCCACTAGCAGTCGCCTTTTTAAAAGTGTGATAGCAATGAGGAAGTGAAACAGCAAAACACCAGCCCCACACTGTCTGGATAGAGGTAGTGAACAAAAGCTGGGTAAAGCAGTAGGCTAAGGTTGATGTCCGAGAGCACCCCAGTTTAATGAATTATAAGCACAAAGCAGCTATAGGCTGGTTCTCCTTTCTTCATTGGTGAGTGATAGCAAACTTTCCCTCACGCTTTTGATTTCAACATTTGTGATTTGCTTTTGTGTATACTAGTTTCTTTTGTATGCACGTCTTCACTTTTCCCGTATCAATTCAAAACTGCTTGTTCTGTCTCTCAGGCAGATCCTTGGTGATCCTTGATTTTAATGTGTGGTGTGGTGGTGGTAGTGGGGTGTGTGTGTGTGTGTGTGTGTGTGTGTGTGTGTGTGTTGAAACTAGAAAAGGGACCAATGGGGGACCAGTCTTAAGAGAGAATTGGGGAGGGGGAAAAGAGATGGGACAAAGAGGGGACAGAGTACATGTGACGTGAAGACAGACGGAGGACAAGAGGGAAAAGGGAAGGTGCCAGCAGGTGATGGGCAGGAGAGAGGACCAACAACAATGAAGTATGAACACCCGTAATCAAACCCATTACTATGTACACAATTAAAAAGGAATATGGTTACTTTAAAGCTTTTTGTTGTGCATTGGGTTTCCTAACTGCTGCCTACTTGTACAGACCGAAGTCATGTTTTCCATCCTGCAAACTTGCCTTTTCTGTCTCTGCACTGGAAGACAGAAGATTTTATTTAGCTGGTTCCAGTTTCTTGAGAGGTGGTGGACTTGACCATGGGCTTGTACTTCACATAGGTCACTCACACATCTAATCAAAGGCACGTGCAAGTGTGTATACTTCTTATTTGGGGAAAACATCTTCCTTTCTGTCTTCTCTTCCTTTGTGTCTTTTTACAAAAGTACGTGCAACTGACTGCACCCCCAAAGTTTAGGCTTTACCATTTGTGGCCATTAGAGGGCATCATTGTGTTTTTATAGTTATACACCCAGGCCAAGTGCATTCTTTTTTTAAATTTTTTAAAATTTATTTTACATGCCAACCACAGTTCCCCCTCACTCCCCTCCTC
>NW_004949154.1:1883848-1889572 GCF_000317375.1 Microtus ochrogaster | reverse complement strand
TTTTTTTCTTTCTCTGCATAGATCCCAGTCTGGTTCAAATCCTGGACTCTGCACCTTCCTCTGTTCTGGAATTACAGTCCAGTATACCATGCCTACTAGAATGACAGCTCCTTAACTTTTTCTAAGCTAAGGATAGGCCGGCTTCCTCAGTTTCCCACGGAGAACCCTGGCATTTTTAGTTTCCCTTGCCCGGTTCAGTTAGTGTCCTTATTACAAGTGTGCACAGAATGTGGGTGCAGAGTCCTTTCCTTCTCTGTCCAGATTTCTTTTCACACAGTGTTTTCAGGCTATTATTTTTGTGTATGTCTGGTTTATGTAGGTGTCCACATGTGTGTGAGTGTGCACGTGTGTGGGTGTGCATGTGTGTGGATGTACTTGTTCATGTGTGCACACATAGAGGCCAGAGACCAAGATCAGATGTTTCCTAGAGTGTTCTCCATCTTAGTCTTTGAGACAGGGTCTCCTGCTGTTTTGGTCAGGCTGACCAGAAAGTATGCTCCGGGCATTTGCTTATCTCTACCTCCCCAGTGCTGGGGTTATGAATCTCTCCAGTCCCCTCCCCAACTGTGAACATTTTGAAACATGAATTTACCCAGAAAATATAAGAAATAGAAGTCATGATGTCATTTACTGAGCCACAAACCATTCTAGAATTATGTATGGAGTAATTTTGTTCATTTCATACAAATGTGTTTGTGTACATGCCTGACTCTCTTAGGTGGTTGTTGAGGATCCAGATTCTGTTCTTCATGATGGTGCAGCATACACTTTACCCGCTAATCCACCCCTTGATCCCCAGAAACAGTTTAAAAATTTTCTGTGTGTGGGTGTTTTGTGTCTGTATGTGTGTGCATGTATATCTGTGCACCATGTGCGTGAAGCATCCATGGAGGCCTGAGGAGGGTGTTGGCTTTCCTGGAACTCGAGATAGAGAGTTGTGAGCTGTCATGTGTGTGGTGGGAATTGAAAGGCAGCCAAGTGCTCTTAACGGCCAAGCAATCTCTCCAGTCCCCTCCCCAACTGTGAACATTCTGAAACATGAATTTACCCAGAAAATATTAGAAATAGAAGTCATGATGTCACTTACTGAGCTACAAACCATTCTAGAATTACGTATGGAGTAATTTTGTTCATTTCATACAAATGTGTTTGTGTACATGTTTGTAGTAGGTGAATTGTAAAAGAGCCCTTACTATAAGAAACACAAGCAGGTGTTTTAATAGTTATCTGTAGAAGTAGTGAGTGTGTTGTTTAATCCAGAAGATTGCACGAATCTCTCCAAATCACTGGGGCTTTCCTTCTCTTTCGCCATAGGTGTAAATGACAACTCGCAGTCTGCCTTGAGAAGCCAGATATTTTATTTCATGAGTCACAATGGTGAGTACTCCAGGAACTTTGCATTAGGAGCCATTTATTCCACACAATGGCTCTGTGGTTTTTTTTTTTTTTTTTTTTATAGAGCAGCGTTGTTAACATCCACTCTTCTTGGCATAGATTTGAAATGAGATTTAAGAACTCCTCATCCTTTGGTCCCGTTCAGCAGAAGAGACTCCTCCTCAGTACTGGGTGAAGTTGGCTGTGATGTGCTCGTTGTTGAAGGGAATGTAGTAAGCAACTCCTGAAAAGAGGCAGAGGATAATAAATGCTGTGGGGCCTGTCAACTTCCCATGCCAGGACCTCAGCCCATTGAGCTGGTTGGAGGGTAAGATCACCGTGGGAGACGTGGGTAGGAATATGAATTTGGGATGTTTAAGGATTTCTTTTAAAATGCTTTTATTGTTGTTACTTTATTTGTGTGCGTGTGAAGGCCAGAGGACCACTTGTGAGAGTTGATTGTCTCTTTCCATCACGTGGTCCCACAAGTCACACTCGGGTCACCAAGCCTAGTGCCAGATGTCTCGACCAGCTCCTGCTAGCCCTGTTTAGGAATTTCTTTCTTTTAAAAAATTTATTATTATTATTATTATTATTATTATTATTATTATTATTATTATTATTGTGTGTGTATATGCGTGTGCACATGTATGCACACTACGTGTATAAAGGCGCTGGTGGAGGCCAGAAGAGGGACCTGGGATTACAGGCTGTTGTGAGTCACGTGATATGGTTGATTGGTACTCTGCAAGAGCAGTTGCCGCTTTTAACTATGAAGCCATCTCTCCATTCCCTCGAATGGGTGGCCTGGCACTTTCTCTCCCCGTTTTCTTCTGTTTGGCAGATGATTTATTTGCCGCTTGTATTTGCTTTTATCTTGCATTACACATGTCTATGGATTTCTGTTTTACTACCTTTAGGTTTCCACTTTATGGAACATGTCTTTGGGGGTAAGCCCATAAGTCTCTTTTCTCTTATGTAGAAAATTGTATTAAATATTATCTCTGAAATTTTATCTTCAGTATTAGAAGATTTATCTGGCACCTAGGAGCCATGCAATAAATGACACAAAGTATTTACGGAAGAATCGCACTTAGTTTTGGGAGATTTTGTAAAAAAAAGGAACGGCATTAGGCTGAGAACCTTTCAAGGATAGATGGTGTTGATATCTTTTATCTTTTAGGTATTCTAGCAACAGGAAGTAGGACAATCTTGTGCCAAAATGTTTTTGAATCTGTTATCTTTCCTTTTACTGTATTTGCTTCCAGAGAAAGGAACTATAAAATGAAAATACCACCTTGATCTCAAAAAATCATTCTGAAATTTTAAAGGTAGTGGGAGAAATGACAATAACAGCAGCATTTTGAACATATAATCTGCAAAAGATATTATAGTTAATAATCTTGAACAATTTTTCTAATCCTTACAACAACCCAAGGAATGGTATTTCCATGTTATAGCTACAGAGACTTATTCCTTACTTGTGTATGTAGGTTATGACTATGAGAAGCGCTTTCTCCAAAGCCTGTTGCTGCAGTTCATGAATTCTGACTGGCCAGTCTTTCCTAACTATATGGGAGATGGCAAGCAAAATAGCTCTCCCAGGGTAAACCTGGAGAATGGAGCCTTCATGATACAGCCCTGGCCTCCTGTGGCTCTGGATTTACAGTCCTCTTCATGCTAACAATCAGTGCCTGGTCAACATGATCCTTAGGCAAAACCATGCCTTGGTGCTCTTGAAGTGGGAAGATGTTTTAGCATTTGTGCAAATCTTTCAGGAATACTCAGGTTTTGCTGGAGTCTGAGTTTCATTCTTGCCGTGTTTACCACATAGATGCAGTTACAGACACCCCTTTTGTAAGGGACTAAGCAGGTGGTGAGGGCTAGATTTTTGCTGAAGCTGTATTAGAAAGCTCACATCCTCAAGTTTAAACCTGGACTTTGTTGTTTGTTCTGTCAGATTCTAGTCTTGTGTTTTATACAGGTCCCTTTGACATCTCATGGTGATGAAATATTCTGAAATATTTCTTGCATTCTAAGAGACTGGAATTTTTGCTGGACCTCACTGCCAGCTTTAATAGTACAAATTGTGGCCACTTAAGACTTAAGACTGTTATCTTACTAAGTACTCAGCCTATTTGCTTAGCCTCCTTTTCTGAGAACAGTGTAAGAATCAACATACTTGCCTTGAATTTCTCATGTAGTCAACTTTTACAGCCTAAGATAATGCATGGCCATAATATTAAGTTCTTAAGTTATATACTCTTGCAAGCCTCTCACCCAGAACAATGCATATGTATCGTTTGCTGAAAGCATCACATACAGAAGTTGAAAGCGACTTCCTAATCCTACCATAAAGTCTGAAAGCAGCCATTTATGAAATCAGAACACTGATGTTTGTAACACCGCTAAATATTTCTGTAAAGTGCCCCATTCTTTCCCCATGTGACACTCTCTGTGCTGTTCAATAAAGACAGAGCAAAGCCCTTTGTGAGGGACAGACACACAGACAGAGACACGACAGATACACAGCACACACAAACCACACAGATCAACATGACAGCCCTCTTCAGGCAGGCACAGATTCAGACCCATGCAACAGAAAGACAAAGGATGGAAGACATAAGTCTGATGAAGTAGAGAATTCAAATCTGGACTTGCTCTCGGTGAAATGGCCCCAAGGGGGAAGTACCTTTATTCCTTTCCTTAATGCTACACTGATGCATTATTGGTTACTTGGGGTTAATCACCAGTGTAGAAAATTCCCATCACATCTCTTGGATTTAGTTACATTCCTGTAAAAAGAGTCACTAATAACTGTGGGATGTTTATTTTATGACTATATATGATACTCAGTTCCTATGTATATCCTTATTATAAGCACATACAGTTTCACATTCACTGAGTACATTAATTAAAGAATTAGTAAATGTAGCCTTCCAACTGGAAGAAAACCACATTCCTTTGCTTTCCTTACCTTCCTCCAAAGGTGTTTTGCCACTAAGGAGCTCCCAGTATGTCTTCTGATTAGCATTTTCAGCGATATTGTTGATAGAATAGACCATAGGGCCCCAAGATGTCATTTTGGTTTCAAATCTAAGAATAAAATGTAAGTAGTACCACTCAGTTGAAGTCAGGCAACAGAAGGCAAGATGGAAGGATAGATGTTCAAGTGCTTTACAGAGCAAATAAAAATAATGTTCAAAAGAGAAAATGCACTTGACTGAGTTTAGAATCATGCCATTTAAAATAGAATTTTAGTTAATAGATAAAGGAGTTTTTCTTTATATTTTCACTTGAGTAGGTTGATAGGTATTTCCATTTTTTGATAGTCATGTTTTATGGATATATTATTTAGAATGGACAATTTAGTTTGCACAGTACATGTTTGCCAGATTCCATGGGTTTATTTCTGTTTGGTGTGGTGAGAACTCCAGACTAATGGGTACCTTCATGTATGAACAATGAAACATTTGAACTCTATATTACATACAGCTCCATGACTCAGTTAGAGTCCAAGGTTTTCCCCTATAGAATATTGCATAGCAATAAAAGGAGTAGCCGTCATAGAGGGCAGTGCACATGAGGATTTGGGGGATGTATTCTACTATCAGTCAACTTTAGTGATGTCCAGATTCTCAGAGGACCGTATACAAAGAACCATGGGAGCTGGTGTCTTTGGCCCCCATAGGTGCATATATGTATTCCTCATGTGATTACAATAAAATAAAATTAAAAAAATAAGGATTCAACTTTTAAAGAAGTGTATGCCAGCCTATGAATATGATGAATCATAACTGTTTATACTACACATAGAAAAATCCACCAGATTATTAAATAGCTGATTATATTGTGGTTGTGGAGGCAATTTATTCTTTGTGGGTTTTTTCCTCTCCAAGTTTCTATGATGTATCATCTGTCATTTTTATATTTACAGACGGAAGAAAAATCAGACAACATTAAATGCTGAACTTGTAAAGCATATCCAGAGGGTTTGGGCATTTAGTGTCCTCCTTTCTTTTCCATGAATTGGCATGGTCCCTTGACTCCTAACCTGTGACCTCCCTATCTTCCCCTGTTGCTTTCTCTTTTTTTTTTTTTTGTAAACAGTTGACATTTCCATATTCTACTCTTTCCTAACAGGATAGTGGGTAGAACATGAATTTCAAAGACAGTCAAATCCATAGTTAGCTCTGAACTCTATTAGTTACATGTTATGTGATCTTAGGGAGAGAGAGAGAGGGTGTAGGGGAGGGAGGGAGGGAGAGAGAGAGAGAGAATAAGAGAGAGAGAGGGAGAGAGAGAGAGAATAAGAGTGAATATAGGAATTTGAGTCAGGTTTGGGGATGG
>NW_004949154.1:1881133-1883748 GCF_000317375.1 Microtus ochrogaster | reverse complement strand
AGAGAGAGAGAGAGAGAGAGAGAGAGAGAGAGAGAGAGAGAGAGAATATGAATATAGGAATTTGAGTCAGGTTTGGGGATGGCAACCATTGGCACCACTCACTTGAACATGGAGTTTTTGCGCTGCGCTTCTTCTAGGACAGCAAGTAGCACAGATCCACTTTTCACCCTGACCTCGATGGTCACATTGAAGAGCAGGTCAACCCCCCTCAGCTGATTGTTTATGGTGTATATGACGTTAATGTTAGATTCTGATGTGGGGACAGGGGTAGGATGGTCGGTTAGAGTTGGTGACACTTCATGATCTGCGAGGAGCAAAAAGGTCCAGTTTATGAAAGATTTTGACTTATGGATGCAGAAGTCACTGTTATTGGGAACGCATTCCAGAAGAGATTTCAAGAAAACAGTAACCTTTAGGTTATTTAACAAACTACTTGGACAACTATTCTAGAATCCTGGCAAGGACTCCGTGTTAAACTTGTGATGTCCCTGGGAAGCAGCTAGGGAGTGAGGCTAAGGTGGCAATGTTTCAGATGATGGCAGTGTGTTTGCTTGAGTTTGGCCCCTGTGGACTTGGCACTGAAGTCTGTGAGGAGCTTATATGAAGCTAGTGAAAGCAAGAGGAAGGATTTGATAAGGAAAGAAGAATTGAAGGAGTTGATTTCAGAGACTTCTTCTGGAGTGACAGAAGTTTTAGAAAGGCTCTGTACAGGCAGTCTGAATTTCAAGTATTTCAGTGTTGTATTTGATTGGATAAAAAATGTTATAAAGTAACATGTAAGGTTTCTACCTCATCCTGTTGGTGTTCTGTGAGTGTCAGGCTGTCATTGTTAGATCCTAAAGGCTTGGGTGAATTTCATCTATGCCTTTTAAGCCCTCTAGATAAAAACCAACAATTGGTTATTAGTCTTCTCTCTTTCTTCCTTCTGCTTGTTTTGTTTTTGCAATGTAGATGATGTTGATTTCTATTAATACTGATTTCATTACTGTAAAGACTGTAGTTTTGCCTATATGTCTGTCTTCTGATGTTATAAAGAGCAGATAAGACATGTGTGATGTTTGGCAGTACATTTGTCAAATTCATGAAGCTCCCTGTCGTGACCACGAACCATCTACCTTCTTAAAGTAGGTGTTCAATATGAGTAGCTGAACTCTAAAGGCTAGGCACTTTGGCTGTGTGCTAGCACACATGATTGGGGGTTGGAGATCAGTCATCTACCTATCTGGGATGAATTGACAAAACAGTCTTATATGCCACTCCGCATCAAACCACATGCCATTGTACTGTAAGTAGCCACTTTATGACATAAGAAGGGAGATCATTGAAAAGTTCTTACCAGCACCGCAAATTACTTGGGGCACGTCTAGGTAAGTCTTGCCTTTCAAAGAGGGGAGAATTTGAGCAATGGACATGGGGTTTTCGAATTTGCCCTGCTTAATCTCATTGAGCACCCCATTCATTGTCTTCTCACAGTCCCACTGCTTGACGGGCTGCTCAGGTGTCACCGAGAGAGCCTAGGAGAGAGGGCCAGGCATGGGCAGGAAGAGAGAAAGACAGCAGAGCTTAGGTATGGCAGGAAGTTGGCTCTTGGGGGTTGAACTTGATCATTAATCATTATGATAGTCCAAACTGAAGCAGCACAGGGTTCGGAATTGCGTTTGTCCTCCACAGTGTCAGTCCCATGATGGAGAAGGACTGGAGGTACAGCGTGGAGGCAAGGCTTTTGCCTCACATGCATGAGGTGTGGGCACAATCTTCTGTCTAACAATAACAAACAAAATGGTATTTAGAGAAATAAACAATGTTGGGGCTGGAGAGATGACTCGTAAGGAGGAGCTCTTCCAGAGGACCTTGGCTTGGTTCGCAGAACCCACACAACAAACAGCTCACAACATCTGTAACTCCAGTTCCAGGGGATCCATCCTACTCTTATGGTCTTGCCCTCTTATGTATGGCCTCCTCAAGGATTAGGCATGCTTATGATGTCTAGACACACAGGTAGGCAGAATACCCTATACACATAAGACAAAATAAAAGCATTAAAGAAACAAACACTGATAAATTCTTTAAAAAAAATAGCCACAGAAAAATGATCTGGTCAATGACTAGAGCCAGGAAATACCGCTCAGATGGCTGTGGACAGTGTGTGGATGTGGAGCAGGAGTAACAAAGCAAACCACAGAAGGCGCTGTAGTCTAGGGCAGGCTGGCCGGGCACATGCGGTAGACTGGTTTTGATTGGTGTTGTCAGGCACACCTTTTGGAGGACTTCACCCAAAACCCATGTCTACATAGGCCTGTCAGTCACAGTTTTCACAACCCTGGCCTTCGGATGGAGTCATGGCCTGGGTTTCACTGGACTGCTTGGGAACAATGTGTGGTGGGTGCCTGCACCAGTCAGTCCTTCCCTGATACTCCAGTGCTGAAGGAGAAAACCATTTCTCTTGCTTGTGTATTTCAGTTGGGGCTGTATGAGGAAACACCAAGCTGTCATTGACCATTTTACATACCACACAGCAGGAGAGAGTGGGGAAACCAATGATGAGAGACAACTAATAGTGGTCCCCGATGTCACCATTTGACAACTAATAGTGGTCCCCGATGTCACCATTTGAC
>NW_004949154.1:1865468-1881033 GCF_000317375.1 Microtus ochrogaster | reverse complement strand
GACAACTAATAGTGGTCCCCGATGTCACCATTTGACAACTAATAGTGGTCCCCGATGTCACCATTTGACCTTTTTATTCTGGTTATTCTTGGAACCACTTCATCTAGCCTTGGACACACCCAGGTATGTGAATTGTTAAATTTCCATCTTTAAAATTGAGCTCCAGGTACTTGCAAAATGAGTCTGGATTAGCACACCAAGCAATCCACTTATACTTGTTTAGTTTTCTATCTTTGGGGTAAATTAGAAAGTATAAGTCCGGCTTGTCCTTAGAAGGCCTATCATTTGAGGGTTCAGTGGCCAAGTGTGGAAAAGAATTTTGCAAGACATGATGTGGAAACTGTCATTGCATCCTCCCTTCCTTTACAGTTATGCCAACTAGAGGTACCAAGTATGGTATTGGGCTTTGTTGGCTAATGACAAATTTGCATGAAACTGGAATGAGAAACTTGGCGGCAGAGGGAAGTCTGAGATGGTTGTTTCAGCTAGGGAAAGCCTAGGGAAAACATTTGTGACAGGTGTGGTCACCCTGATAGCTTTGGCAAATGCAGACCGTAACTACCCATTGAGGCCGCTTTACAAGGCGGTTTGGTCTAAGAAGCGCCAGGCAGATACTCCTTAGCAGGCAGGTAGGGAGAAGTTGTGTGCCTTAAGTAACAAGAAATCTACATGGTAAGTGGTATCTGGATATGGCTGAGGTCTTACCCTTTGATAGGAAAAGCTTTTATTCTCAGGTGTAATCTACCAGAGTGTACCTAGAAAGCGATAAAATCCAAACTGGAATTCCTAAGTGGAATCAGCAAGGTAAACAGTTGTGCACTAAATCTGCTAACCTGTTTAATCTGGCACTCAAACAATCAAAACCCCTTAGACAAGATTAAGCATGTGACCCAACCCTGCCAAACCCAGCTTAAATTCATTCTTCAGGTTGCCTGCTTTCTGCAGGAATTTCTAGATGTGAGTTCTGGGTATACTTTTGTATGGTTCAGCTGTGGGAAAATGGTTTTGTTTCATGACAGAATTCCAGTGACTGAGATGGAGAAGCTGGCTTTGCTCTCTCACCCCCACCTCTGGTGTTTTGGACTGGTGATTTGTCTTCACTCTTAGCTTGACACTGACTGTTACATACACTGTTTGGACTCTTCCTAGTTTTATTGTGTGGAGAGAACCCACACCAGTATCTCTTCTGCTCTGGGAGCTGATTTCCTTGTAATAGTAGCCGAGAGCTACACAAAGCTTAGGGCTGACATTGTAACTCCAGCCCTCTCCCTTCCTGGGGTTTCTGAGGTTGGGAGTTCATGGTGCAATTTTCTCTTAATTTCCCAAGATATTTAACCATTAATAGCTCATTATGGACTAGAGGATTTGACCGCTTGTGACTCTATAATTTCTGATTCTAGTTGTTAAGCTCTCTCCACCATCGTGCTTTCCATAGAGGATGCCTGCTCTAGTCACCGGGGGTGGAAGATGGTGGTGAATTAGGGGCTGTCAAGTAGCATCTTTCCTAATCTAAGCCTGGAGGTATGAGAGGGAGGCATAAGATGGATTCAGACTCAGGACTCAGCTTCTCAGACTCGGCTCCACTGTTTACTGGGTGACTTTTATTATTCATTTGTGTGTGTGTGTGTGTGTGTGTGTGTGTGTTTGAGAGAGAGAGAGACAGAAAGAGTCATCTTTAGATTACTCATGTTAATCATTTTAAATACAAGCCATTGTTTTGTGGGTAAGGTTAAGTAGGAGAGAAAGGACACTTTCCTGCTAAGTTTGAAGCAGAAAATATGAATATCTTTTGGAAGAGCTACTCTCATATCAGTATGTGTGCACCAGACTTTCGATAGTGTATGATTGTTATTAGTAAGCTGATTATTATTGGTAATAAATCCGCAAAATTCTTGATTTGTTTCATTTTTTCCAAGAAAGAAGAATGAATTCTTTTAGGTTTATCTTCACATTTTATCCATGAGCTAGCATATACCTGCATTTTGTTAGTAGAGAAACTGAGGCAAGGTAGTTAAGGAATTGACCCCAAATCACATTAGTTGGACTTTTGCAGGCATGTTAGTAGACATGAAGTCCCTTAGTCCTACAGTTCAGGCTTGTTATTCTGGCCTAGATTGGGAGCATATAGGATGCATTTACCTGCATAGCAAGGCCAGTGCTGTAGGTGTCTCCGATGATGCCATCTGCTTTGACCCTCAAGCTGATATCATCCACGAGAGCCTTCAGTGTCTCACCGAACAGCTCTCTGTAATCTTCCTCAGAGCCTACAGGAATCCTGTTGTACATGCAGGTCAGGGCCAGGGTTGCTACCGCTCCAGTATCTGGAAGGCAGAGGGGAGACAGACCCCACTACAATCACCAGCATAGCCAGTGTTCACCAGTTGCTCACTGTGATCTAGTTACAGGACCTCCTTTAGTTCTTGGGACCACCCATGAACAGGACCTATAAGTATCTTCATTTAAGAGATGAGGAAATGGGAGCTCAGAGCAGTAAAGTAACTGCCCAAGGCCACACAGCCAGTAAGCAGCAGGGCCAGACTTTAAAAGAACACAGCTGAGCAGCTCCGACTTTAAAGCTTTAAATAGTGTAAACGACAGTGTATTCAGTTCCGCTTCTCTCATCTCGGTGCTGAGCTTCTGAGATGTCAGAAGTTCTGGAAGGCCCAGCGGTCACACCTCAGTGAAGGCATTTTGGTCTTCCCAGCACAGCGGTCTGTGGTTTATGGTCTGTGGTTCATGCCTGTTTTACTCTGTCAGCATTCTGTGTCATATGTGTGGTTCCTGGGCTCCATGCATCCATCATAGCACTCAGCGCAGAGACTTCCCGTTATTTGCACGTGATACACGTGTGTGGGCCAAATGGGCAAGTTCTGACAGGACTAGAGCAAGTGGAATGCTATCGAGAAGGCAGCTTTCAGCTCACCGCCTTCCCCAGCTCACTGGAAAATCTCATAGCTCCAGTGAGGGTGCTATGATGGATACAAACCTTGCTGTTGAGGCCCACAGAAGTGGGCGAAAGCCAGAGAAGATGTTGCTTTGAGAGGGGCAGAGGACCATGACAGTGAGTCCATGCAGGGGCTCAACAGGGTTAGATCATTACACACAGCAAGGCTAACAGAGGAAAAGGATTCATTCATTAGCAGCCCAGCGTGGGTAAAAGAGAGGAACAAGAAGTTCTCTCGGTTGGTTCCAGAAAATAGCTATTTGTAGGAAGGATATGTGGATGGAAAAAGGAGAAACATCTTGAAGTTCAATGTCTGGAAGAATTGGTACAAATTAAGGAGTGCAGGGTAGGGGTGAGGCAAGACATTTATCTCCATTATGTTTGAAGACAACTTGTGACTGTTGTGAGCGGTTTATTGCCCTTAACTCATATGTCCAATCAACATTTGTTCAATGTTTTCCATGCACCCACGCCTGCAGGGCTCAGCTCCACCTCCATGGAGGTTCTTCCTCTTCACTTCCCCCTCCATCACCACCTCTCGTCTACTGTGACACTGATGCTCTCACCTTGGTCAGTGTCTGATAGCCTCAACTTACCCACACCGATGGAGGACTCCCTCATCAGGTTCTTAGCGAAGCGCACTGCTATGGGCAAGGTTGCCTCTGAGTTCTTCTGGCACAGCGCTAGGATCGCCAGACTGGGCCCATAGAAGCCCGAGGCACCATCACCCTGGCCTCAGAAGACAACAGAGAACCGTCATTAGATCAATACTTACCACGCTATCTCTAGAAACCTGTCACCATAAAAAGAGACAATATTGGCGAAGGATGACATCAGTGTTTCTCAGAGGAAGAATGTCATCTGGCATCTGAAGAGGGGGGACAGTGCTGGCTCTGGGAGGATGGTGGCTGCCCGGTACATGCGTGGGGAGTTGGCTTCTCTAGTTCGTTTTGGCTGAGAAGTGAGTCTCTCACTGGTGGGACTGTCAGAGCAGAGGTGGCCTTGTGTCTCTTCCCTGACTTTTCACTCTTCCCACTTCCATAATTTTCCTTTCTGGGTTAAAAACTCACAGGAAGGACCCTGCCCCCACTCTCCTCTCCCTCCCCACCAGGTCTTACTTGAGGGTGTCCAGTTCTCCATTCTCTTTAGCAGGGTGGGCACTCTGCTTCCAGGGTCCCGGCATGAGGAGCTGAGAGCCATAATGGTGAGGGCGAGCTGCCCGTTTGTCAGGTCTATGGAAAAGAGAAGAGAATGACGATGGAGGGCATTCCCAGGCAGAGCGCCCCCCAGGGACTAGACTGAGTGTTGCACTTGCTTTTTAAACAAACTATTTATTTATTGTTATTATTATTACTACTGTGTTTGCGCAAGCATGTGCGCGTGCATGTGTGTGTGTGTGTGTGTGTGTGTGTGTGTGTGTGTGTGTGTGTGTGCAAGCCACAGCACACATGTGGAGGTCAAAAGGCATCTTTGTAGAGTCAGTTATTCTAACATCTTGTGGATTCTGGGGCTCAAGCTCAGATCATCGAGCCTGTGTAACAAGTGCCTTTACCCACGGAGCCACCTCACTAACCCATCTTTCAGCTGCTGCTCACCACCTCCCCCTTTTAATTTTTGAGGCACTCTGTACCCATGGCTGGCCAGAGCTCACAGAGATCCCCTGCTGAGTGCTGGAGTTATAGGTGTATGCCACTATACACAGCATCTCCCAGCCTCATAGCCAGAGCCTCAAGGCCAGGATTTGGGTTTTAAGTAGTGCACTCACGTCATTTTGAAATCTCTCTTTTCCAAAAAACAAACAAAAAAAGAAATATGGAAATAAATCTTTGAGGAAACACTGAATCTAGTGTTTTCTGTACGACTCACAGACTGTATAATGAAACTATTTCGCATAATTAACATATACCAAGAAAAGAATTCTTGCTGTCTGTTTAGAAAAGAAAGGAGAAACCCCACGAAAGTCTGTGGAAACATACAGACAGAAAGTGAACCTCAAAGCAGTTCACGCGAAGTGAATAGACCCTAGACTTTGTTGTTGCTGTCACTGTCACTATTGTTTTTGTCCTTAGAGGGCAAGGAAAGTGGTATCCAGTGACTTGTTCATAAGCAGCAGATTTGAAACCAGAAGCTCCTGCTTTCTGCACTGAGTCTGGAGCTCCCTGTGCGTTCCTGTCCTCCTCCATGACAATTCTGATGTCATATACGTTTAGTTACAGACGTCTGCAGTTGTGTAGGGAAAGGTGAATGAATTGGAGCAGGTGATGACATAGACCCGGGGTCTGGGGGGGCCTGTGTGTGGTAGGCTTTGAGGGGGGGCTCCAATGTCTGACCTGCACTGTCAGTGCTCATGAGCTCGTTAGTCAGGCTCTTCTGGGCCTCCGGACTGTAGGTGCCGGCCAGATTCATGGCAATCAGGATGCTGGGGTTTGGGAAATCTGACCTCATCACCGAGCGTTCCATGAGCTTCTGGAGGCCATCGACCCAGGGCTGCTGTTCTGGGGGGACAGCTGAGGAAAGGAAAGTCACTTGCCCCACCCCCGCCCTTGTTCCTCATTCCTCATTCCCCCGAGTCCTCTTCCCCTTTCCCAGAAGTGTAATTCCTGTGTCTTTTAGGTCTTTTAGCAGAAGACTTGAGAGTTTTGAGGATCGAGTGACAGAAGAGAAATGCAGAACGTGTCAACATTTCTCTTTAGAGGCTCCTTTCGTCTCCAGCAATCTCTATCTTTGAAGTGATTTTTTTTAATGTGCTAACTTTAAGCAATACAGCTCAGAAATATTTCACATGATTTTTCATCATTGCCTAGAAGTCATCCATTTCTTTTGCATTCATTTCCCTCTGCTCTTCCATGAAGAATATTGATGACTTGAGGCATGCTCTGCTCAGCAAATATTCAAACCTCCTGTGTGGTCATAGTTACCACTAAGTATCTGTCTTGTTCCAGTAGCCAGAATTCCTGCATCATGATTCATTCTCTCTCCATAAAAAGTACATGGACTTGACTCTCAGAGAATTAGGCTAGGAAGTCATGAAAGATGAACATGCCGCTATCCCTGACTTATGCCCACCTCTTCAGAACTCCTGTAGCGGTTGCTGTTCTACCTCTTTCCCATCAGTAAAACTGTGCCTGAGATCTCTGCGTCTTTGCCATCAGAACAATCACCATACTCACAGCAAGAGCTTTGGGCTCGGGTGCTGGTTCCTGCCACAGCCCAGAGAACGTTTAGAAGGTAGAGGGTAAGCCAAGCCATGCCACACTTTCTTGTGCTATCCACGTCTCCCTTTTCACAGACACCAGTAGTTGCTAATGAAGTGTGCCTCTGTCGTCTCTTACTTTTGTAAAACAGTCTTCTCTAGACCCAGTCACTCTTAAATACCTATGCTGACCCCTCCTACCTTGGTGTAACTCATTCCCATTTGCCTATCTGAGTTTGCTTATTGAATAGGCCCTCCACGGTGTGTAAAGGTGCCTTACAAGCAGCAGAATGATAGGAGAACCAGAGTGTTGGATAATGCAGCAAAGATAATGAATATCTCTTAACAAATTCTTGAGTAATCACAGGTAGGAAATCTGACTAATTGTGAATATACACAGGACTTCTCCTAGGCCAGTAGCCTCCTGTTGCTTATCTGCAATGATTTCATTAAGGTTTAGGTGTTTGGTAGGCACTGGCTCATTTCACTGTGCAAGCTTCCCATTTTAGGCTCTTTGGTGGAAATCTGCATTCGGGTAGATATGCTGACTATATGCATTTGAATCAACCTGAACCTGAGTTCCAGTAAAGATTCCCTGAAATTGTTTGATTTTTAGATAAAGAGTGGACTTCAATTTCGTGGAAATTGTTTTGCTTGATTTTGTTTCTTCTACTCTGGGATAAAAGCAGATTCTGCTATGTAGTAAAAAGGCTGCTAGTTTGTTTGTTCCTGGCTGCTCAGCCCCGAAATAATCACACAGAAACCATATTATTTGCAATACTGTTTGGCCAATAGCTTAAGCATATTTCTGGCTAACTCATATCCTAAACTAACCCATCTCTATTAATCTGTGTGTCACCATGGTACTGGAGAGGAGCTGAGAGATCTACATCTTGAGCAGGCAACAAGAAGTGGGCATGACTCTAGCATATATGAGCCCTCAAAAGCCCACCCCTACAGTGACACACTTCCTTCAACAAGGCCACACTTACTCCAACAAAGCCACCCTTCCTAAGAGTGCTGTTCCCTTTGGGTGCTATTTTCTTTCAAACCACCACATTAAGGTATTAGAAACTGTACCCTCAGTGAACAGCATGAAGCATGCAGTTTTTTTCACTGATAGAGTCACACTGTATAGTAAGGTGAGCTCCCCTCCTCACAGCGCTGGAACTAGCATCTGGAGACTCCAAGGGACTGAGTCTTTCCTAAGTTTTAAGTCACTGCACTTAGGAGGAGATCATCAACACAGAAGCTTCAGTGTTAATGAAGTCAGTCTTTCCATCACTCCTGAGGCTCTGCAAGGCGCTGGCCTCCTTCGCAGTCACACTTTGAACCACCTCTCTTGCTGATTCTGTCACAACCATGGAGATCTCTTGTGCTACTCTCCTTGAAAACTCCAGCTAACTTGTACTTTATGTCTCTTCTTGCCAAGGAGATTTTTCCAAATTAATTTCCTCATGGCTCCTCACTTCTTTCTCCTATCTACAGAGAGGGAAGGCTCCACATGATAGCAAATGTGTTTTTTGCTTTCTGGGGTCATTGATTGCTGGCTCATATTTTGTACATGTTTGTGTTTATGTTTGGGGCTGAGTTTCCTTATTTTCTCTTATTAACACAACTGACCATATGTTTTGGTTTTCCCACATTAGTTTCTCATTTTAATGGTCTTCTTTAATTTCTTTTTCAAGTTAGACATTATGGTTGCAGATAATTTTAGGGCTAATATGATGATGGTGGAAAGATAACAGAGAGATGTTGGCTGAAGGGAACAATGTTTCTGTTTGTGAGCTCTCCTGTACCACATGACAACCACAGAACTGGCGGTGATGTACTGTTCAAGATTGCTCATAGAATAAATTTCAGTCTCATTACAAAATAAAAAGGGAGGTGGTGGGTACACAAGTGAGCTTGATTTAGTCACACCGTTGTCTACATGCTTAGAAACAATATCTCTTCTATGTAATTGATTACAGTGTGTACACTCTTACCAGTGTTCCAGGAAGTAATATATTTTTCAATCACACCACTTACAGTGAACAGTAATGTCAAGTCTTGTAGCTGGAGGTTTCTCTCCCATCTGCCAGTTCCCAAATAACTACTCTGAGACTTAATATTAATTACAAACTGTTTGACTTATTAGCTCAGGTTTTTGTTAACTAGTTTTTACAATTTAAATTAACCCATTTCTATTATTCTATATTTTACCATGAGGCTTGTGTCTTTTTACCTCTTGTCTTGCTTTTCTAGCATCTGCTACTGTATCCCAGACTCTGCCCTCTTTTCCCTTTATCTTTGCTTTATCTAGGTGGGATTTCCCACCTAATTCTATTCTGCCTGGATATTGACCAAATCAGATTCTTTGTTAGCCAATAGTAGTAAAACATATTCACAGCATACAGAGGGGCATGCCATATCAAAGTCTTTGTGTCTTTGTTACCTTTAACCATTAATCCTTTAAAATTTTGTTTTTTAGTTAGTGTGCAAAATGAATTTCAAGCTACACAACAGTAACATATAGGCACTCTGCCTAGGTTAGTCCCATGCAGGCTCCCTAGTTGTCAGTTCAGTCTCTGTATACCCCAGTGAGCCCAGGTTATTTGATTCTGTGGGTTTCCTTGTGGTGTCCTTGGCCCCTCTGTCATCTATAATAGTTTCTCCTCCTCTTCCATAGGATTCCCTAAACTCCTGTAGGTCTGCATCTGTTTCCATCAGTTGCTGGATGGAGCCCTCTGAAAGCAATTGGGCTATGGTGTGAGACAATTCTGTATTCTGTCAATTATGTTTTAAATAAATGCTGATTGGCCAGTAGCCAGGCAGGAAGTATAGGCAGGACAACCAGACAGGAAGTAGAGGTGGGTCAATGAGAACAGGAGAATTCTGGGAAGAAGGAAGCCCATTCCTCCCCAGTCCTGTCCCAACCACAGAAGAAGGAAGATGTGATTGCCCTGCTGAAAAAGGTACTGAGCCATGTGGCTAACATAGATAAGAATAATGGGTTAATATAAGTTATAAGAGTTAATAAGAAGCCTGAGCTAATGGGCCAATCAGTTTATCATTAATATAGACCTCTCTGTGATTTCTTTGGGGCTAAATGGCTGTGGGACCTGGTGGGAGGACAGAAACCAGGCAGGACAGAAACCTGTGACAACAGGGCTAAGCACCAATCTGGTCACAGGCGATGGCCAGTTCAGGCTACATATCCATTATTGCTAGGAGTCTTAGCTGGCTTTGAGGTTAGACACTGTGTTCATATGCCCTATGTCTTTTAGTAGCTTACTCGGGAATGAGCACAGAAGAAGTTTCTCCTTTATGCCTCATTGCAAAATCTGTTATTTGAACAAGGAATTTATGCTACATTTCTTATAGAATATATCCATCTGCCTTCCACACAGATATTGTTTTCTGGTGAGTTCACACAGTTCAAATAATAAAAATCCAGATACAGGATTGCTATCTTCTATATAGTGGGCATGGTGCTCAGACTTTTGTTTATCAAACAATTGGAAAACACCCCTTTGAAGATAGTCTACCTTTATCACTGGAGTTGGAACCAAAACAATGTCTACCACCCTAAGAGTAACTATTCAACTGATTCCAGCTTCTGACAATGGAGTGAGAACTGAGTTTCCCCTGGGAAGGATAACACTTTACTTTGAGGCTTACTTTGGCTCACAAAGGATACCTATATCCCACATGTTTTTGATGTTGTGGTGAAATGCAGCTTTAGTGCTCATATCTAAGCCATGAACGCAAAGAGCATTTTTGCTAACATTTAGAAGTAGCCATATTAGAAAAGGCCCAAGGAAGGACTGCAGTGAGATGGCCCAACAATGATGAAAGTGTCTGCATTTTAGTATAGTAAAGGCTCCCTTCCTTGTCCAGGAGGCCTGCTATAGAGAGAACTCTCAGCACAACTGTAGAAGAGCAGACAGGATTAGACGTTAGGCCATGGAGCAGGTACTTGAATTAGGGTGGCATCATTTGATCAACAGGGAGAACATAATGGCCTCCTGAACAACACCTCCCCACCCAGCAAAGGGTAGCTCAGCTGGAGGGGCAAAACCATGAGGTTTCCAAAGTTAGGATGGGATCAGCCTGGGAAAGATAAGAGCTGGAACAGCTCGGGGTGAACATGTCACTCTGTCGTTTCCCAGGGGGATAGGCATTTCTCCTCAAAGTTTATTGATGGTTCTTCATGCCAGTTAAGTAGTCCATGAGCATTTTTGACATATTAAGAACAAAGCCAGACTGATTATATTACACCTACTCTTAAAAATCTTGGAAAAGGGCCCATGTTCTGTAAATAGCTCTGTACCCAAGCTCCTGTGTGCAACCCTAATGAAACCCATTGCGTAATAAACAGACAAACAGAAAAGACATGAAAAGAGAACTAGGTGCAAAGAGGAAGGGGACAAGAGTGAGCAGTGGGGTGACACATGAAGCAATGTGAGCTGAATGTTCAAAATACATCATATACATATATGTAAGTGTCACATGAAATCTGTTAGAACAAAGAAAGAAAAATAATTCTCAATCTTGGTGTATATTAATAATACTTAAACCTGTACTTCCCCTTTCAGTTTCTATTAAGTGGTCTGTGTGAGGCTTGGATATTAGTGTTTTCGGAAAGTTCCTTCAGGTGACCCAAATCTGCAGCAAAAATAGAAACCACTGTTTTAAGTCTAGAATTAGCAAACAGTCTTGAACCCCTGCTTTTGTAACATGCCATATCTTGGAACTCTTCCTAGGTTCTAAAACTATAAGGCAAGAAATTTTTATACATTTAGAAGCCTATGAGTTATGAGATTTTATACTCATAATATGATTTTTACAGTAAGAAACCCAGGAAGTATAAATATCAGGAGTGAATCTTCAGCCATTTGAGGTTGCTATACCTAGAAATCCTTTCCCATCACAAATTGCCTTGAGCAACCATCCCAGTTATTCCACATCTGTCCCTCTGTCAGCTCTTCCAGGAAACCCCTCAGTGCAAGAAAACTCAGGGGCAGTTGGTCATCCTGTAAGTGACAGACTCTGGTACAGTGGCTGCCCTACCTCTGACCTGTGTGAGGAGTCTGGAAAAAGGGCAGAAGGAAGCAAATGAAAACTCTATATACACTATTGCTTTTTCTCTAGTGTCACTGGAACACAGGACTGTGGTTAATAAAAAGGAAAATGGTCTCAGAAGATATGCAGGTGAGCCAGGATGCAAGGGAGGGAGTCACGCAGAAAAGCAGTTTGGGGGCCTTTTATATATTACATGTGTACGAAGCAGGCTGTCCCAAGCTTAAATTATTCCTCAAAAGGAATAATTTAAAGGAAAGCATTCAGGTTTTGCAGGGTTGCTGCTTCTCGTTTTATTTATTTTTCCTCTTTCTTTAAGACTCACTTTGCCCATCATTTCTTTCTTCACCTTGTACCAGTATTTCCTTGCTCTCCTCATTCTCCTCCAGGGGAGCTTTCTGTGAGTGAACTGTATCACGAAAGGCAGCTAATGGTCTTTTCCATGGTCTCAAGGATCTTTTGAGACTCATGCAGTATTTAGAAAAATGAAAAAGGAGAAAAATAGATAAATGATACAAATGTAGGATTTTTCTCTTTATGGTAACTTTAGCAATAAGTAAAATTTCTGATCTGCCTTATAACAGTTTTCAGGGTTTCATGCATAGAATATCACAAGGAGGTAAGTTTGGATCCAGCTGTCCCTCATATTAACTAGGCCCCAGCAATTCAGTACTAATATGACTAGCCCAAGGCTGACCAAGTCAAATATCTACTGCTCTATGCTGTCTTCTCTACAGTAAGCTTTCTTAGCTATGTTCTGTATCTCTGCATGGTTGACTCCAGCTAGCTCATACAGTGTTAATGTGTAAGAGAGAGTCCATAGCTTTTGCTTTCTGTTGTGGCCTCCTTTTCTTTTCTTATTCTTACTTTTATTCAGTGTATAAAATAGGAGGTTTCATTATGGTATTTTTGTTTATGTATGTCACTGTACTGATATGGATAACGATCATATTCATCCCCTCCTTTGTGGTCTTTTGAATGGAAATTGTTTTTAGGACCCCAAAGCTGTTTTATATAGCATAAGAAATATGGATCTATCTATCTATCTATCTATCTATCTATCTATCTATCTATCTATCTATCTATCTATCTATCTATCTCATCTATATATCAGTGTGTGTAGGTGCATATGCATGGTGTACATGTAGAAGTCAGAAAACAGCTTGCAAGAGTTTGTTCTCTCTACCATGTGCATGTGTGTGCTGGGTTCAGACTCAGGTTTTGAGGTTTAGTGGTCAGATTTTCAGTCCTTGGATAGATGTTTTTGTTGCCAGTATGATCATTTATTCACTTTCAGGGCATATCCTTCACTATATAGTCATAAACTTCTTTTTCCTTTAATATTTTGTCCATGTTTTCATTTAAATTTACATTTGTTTAGTTTTGGAGAATTTTGTATGTGAGCCACATATTTACATCCTTTCCACACCTCTCTCCCTTCTCCAAGTCCTCCTGTGTTCCTTCTCTACTCTTTCAAATTATGGAAGATGCGTGGATGGATGATAAGAACTAGAGGGAGTGAATATCTGACGCTGAAATGTTGTTGGTCAGAATGATGGGGCCGTTTCCAGAACGAACTTGTAGCAGTCATGACCGCATACCCAAGGCCTGTACATGACCAAATCAGTCCAAATTCCAGTGTGTATAAGGGAAGGAAGGGCTCGTGAAGTCCCACACTTAACTGAGGACTTATTGAAAAAGTGTCACTTTTAAGAAGCCCAGAGTCTAGAGTGTATATTTATCTTATCTTGGTATTTCTTAGTTTCTATATTAAATTCACTGAATTTATTGAAAACCAGCCTTTTAAGTCCACTCCTCCATCTGTGCCAATTTAATATTTATGTGATCACAGACAAGTCCCTTAACGTTTAAATCCACTCTTCCATCTGTGCCAATTTAATATTTATGTGATCACAGACAAGTTCCTTAACTTTTAAATCCACTCTTCCATCTGTGCCAATTTAGCATTTATGTGATCACAGATAAGTCCCTTAACTTCTCTGAGTCTCAACTTCTTATCACAGCCCTTAACTCTGGGGTCTTATGAGTTCCTATACACAGGGCGCTCGGAACAGCACCTGGTGCAGAGGACACAGTAAGAAAGGAACAGCCATTTTTATCTCACTAAGAGCTGCCAGTTCTTGTCTTTGCCTGGAGTCTGGTGAGTATGTTGGTTAACATCGTCTTTTCCTCCCCGAGTCAGCTACCTAATAGTCACCGGGGTCTACCTTCTGGAGCTTTCTCTTGCCTTCTGCCCTTACTAATTCATCTCAGGTTAACATTACCACAGTTTGCTTTGAAATTTGTGTCTGAGCATTTGCCTTTGTCCCTCTCTGAGTCATTCTTACTCTGGCCCTCCAGAAGCATAAACAGGACCGCACTGAAAGAAAATAAGTTATCAGGGAACACAGGTTGCAACTACATCTTTTAACTTGTAATCTTTGAAAATATACATTTTGAATTTTTTGTTCAACTGCACAGTTTAAAATTTTTACACATTCCCATTCCTGCTCAGTTCACTTTGGATAAAAATCAAGACTTTAAATATGACCACTAAATAAGTTTACTTCCCAGACTCTTTAACTCTCACCTGTGACATCACTGGCTTATATATTGTGCCAAAAGTATGCTTTCTCAAGCCCTCCCCCACTCCAAATACTTTCCCCTAGGGTTTTACCTAAGACCCCATCTTAACATTTCTCTGACAAGATTATCGGATTTTGTTACTGCCATTTGGCATAATGGTCTAGAGTTTCTTTCAGCAAATATTTGGCAAACTTTTAGATCACAGACTTTCTGTGTTGTGTAATAGGAACACAATAGTGAACCTGAAAGACACATCTGCCTTGAGTCTGGCAGGGAGACAAATGTTAAACACAATTAAGAAATAATTCTGCAAATATTTAATTGCAGTTCCTATAAGTGTTGTGGAGGAAAGCACTGGGTGTCAGCAGAGTGGTCAAAAACCAGGTCTTAGAGTTCAGAGAGAGTGGCCCTCAAAAGCAGTGTTTGCACAGCTGGGTAAGCTGGCCATTTGACAAAGCAGAAGGCAACAGCATCTGAGAGCAAGAGCTCCAGAGCAGAAAGCACATCTCCGTTTTCCCTCCCCTTTCTCCCCCCACCCCGTGTGCGTGTTTCTGTGTGATTGTAGACACACATGTGCCATGGTCCATCTATGGAGGTTAGAAGACAACATTGAATGTTGTTCCTCATCTTCCACCTTGTTTGAGATGGGAGTCTCTCTTGTGCCGCTGTATGCCAGGCTAACTGCCCTGTCAGCTTCTGGGAATCCTCATATCTCCATTTCTTACCTTGCTGCCAGGAATACTCAGTTACAGACTCATTTTTTACATGAGTTCTGGGGTTCGAAACTCAGGTCTTCACATTTTTGTGGCATGCACTTTACCTGATGACAGTTTTCCAGCTCAGAAGCCTAGTCATTGGCTGTTGGGTTCCGACAAGGGAATTTTGGAAGCAGGAGCACAGACATTCACACTATACCGACAGTCTATTCATAAACAACAGAAAAGCCAGTAACAGAAACACATTTTATTAGAATGCCCCATGAAGTTAAAAACAAGGAAGATCTTTCTAATAAGGGATAATAAAAGCACAAAGAGTCACTCCATTAAATACCAAATAAGTTCCATTACTTAAAAAGGTAAAGCAAACAGGACCCTTAGGCAGCATGTTGAAGCAACCACAGCTTCTAAACGTCACACATGCTTCTGAATCTCAAGTGAGGAAGATGAACTACATGCTTTTTAAAGCCATGATCTTGCTCTGTACAGAAAAGGGTCACAATAGCTACAATCTAGTTTTCTAATAATTTTTCTTCTCATTTTTAAAATTTATTCTTCCCTCATACAATATATTTTGACGTCAGCCTTCCCTCCCTCCACACTTCCCAGTCTTCCCCACCCCCAGATCCACTGCTCCTCTGTTTTACCTTAGAAAAGAGCAGCTTTCCCAGTGATACCAACCGAACACAGCATAACAAGGTGCAATAAGACTTGGTAAAACATCTTTTAAAAAAACATTTAAAACTAATTTGTTTATTTCTAGTTCATGTGCATTGGTGTTTTGCATGTATGTATGCCTGTGTGAGGGTGTCAGATCTCTGGAATTATAGTCAGTTGTGAACTGCCATGTGGATGCTGGGAACTGAACCTGTGTCCTCTTTAAGAGCTTTTAACTGCTGAGCCGTATCTCCAGTCCTGTCTCCTCCCGCCCTCTTTTTTTTTTTTTCCTTAAAACAGTATTTCTCTGCATAACAGCCCTGGCTGTCCCAGAACTCATTCTGTAAACTAGGCCGGCCTTGAACTCACAAAGACCTGAAGCCTCTGCCTCAGGAGTGCTGGGAT